>NC_092761.1:32073382-32378746 GCF_047496795.1 Chiloscyllium punctatum | reverse complement strand
TAAGCAGAGTTTAGTTCTGATTGAAGTGAGGTAATACTCTGTGGGAGGTACGATAAGCGAAGGACAGACATAATAAATGGTAGGTCCTTGTGGAGTACTGAGGAATACAGGGACCTTGGTGGACAAGTCCATAGATCCCTGAAGGTGTCAGCACAGGGAGACAGGGTGGGAAAGGCACCTCAACTGGGAACGGGAGAGGGAGCCATATCCTGGTGGGGTGAATTGCTAGAGCTGCTTGAGAGGATATAACCTAGTCTGGCAGGGTGTTGGACCTTAAATAAATGTAAGGCCAGTAAGAAGATTGAGGCTGGTGCACGAGTTAAAGACAGCAATTTCAGCAGACTAGGCAGGCAAGAACATAGCAGGGAATGGGGGGAAACTGATGATTAAACTGCATTTATTTCAATGCAAGGGGACAGACAGCTAAGGAAGATGAACTCAGGACATGGATTGGAACATGGGAATGGGATATTATAGTTATTACAGAAACACAGCTGAGGGAGGGGCAGGACTGGCAGCTCATTGTTTCAAGGTGGAGATGCTACAGGAAGGGGAGGCAAGAGAGGACGTGTGGTGGTGGGTTTTGATTGCATGAATCATCACAGCAGTACTTAGAGAGGATATTCCTGTGGGATCGCCCAGTGAAGTTATGTTAGTGGAACTGAGAAATAAGAATGGTCATCACTTTGATACGATCGGACTGCTGACCCCGAATAATCTGTGGCAGACTGAGGAACAAATATGTCGGGACATCTTAAATATCAACCATCATAATAGGGCTGTTGTGGTAGGGTTTTTGAACTTTCCAAACCTAGACTGGGAGTGCCAGTGTTCAGTGTTTGCAAGGGAGGAATTTGATAATTGTGGTCCAGAAAACTCCCAATCAATATGTAAATGGCCTGAAAAGAGAAAGGGGCAAAACCTGACCTCCACTTGGGAATTAAGGTAGGGAAAGGGACTGAAATGTGAGTGGGAAAGCATTTTGCCAAAGTGACCACAGTCCTAGTAATTTGAAAACAGCTTTGGAAAAGGACAGGCCTGGTCCACAAGTGCAAGTTATAAAATGGAGCCTGACCAATCTTGATCGTATTAGCCAGGAACTTTCAAAAATGTGATTGGGGAAGGGAATTATTTACAGGGAAAGGGAAGTTTGGCAAGTGAGAATATTTTAAAAGTGAGATAAACTGATCGATCAGCGCCAGCATTTTCCTGTTTGTGTGCAGGTCAATGCTGACAGCATTCTGAAACACTGGCTGTCCATTGAGGGTCTGGTCAAGGAAAAGGGGGCACACGTCAGGTATAGCCAGCTGGATCAAGGGAATCCCTGAGGATATACAGGGGCTGTAGGAATACCTTTGAGTAGAAAACAGGAATGGAGAGAGGCTAAATGAAATAGCTTCAGCAGAGAAGGAAAGGGGAATCCAAAAGTGATTGTATCAGTATATTAAGAGTGCATAAGTAACTCAGGACAAAATAGTGTCCGTTAAAGATCAATGAGGCCATCGATGTTTGGAACTGCAGGATATTTGCTAAGATCCTAAACATTTTTTTCACTCCAGAACTTACTGTGGAGAAAGACTGGGGAACTCAGGGAACAAGAGTAATATGTTAGACCACAATTGGAGTTCTCTGCAATTCTCTGCTACAGGAAGGATGTCGGGAAACTTGAAAGGGCTCAGAAAAGATTAACAAGATATTGCCCGGGTTGTTTCTGAATAAGCTGGGGTTACTGTCACTGGAGAATCGGAGACTGAGGGGTGACCTGACAGAGGTTTATATGAACATGAGGGGCATGGATAGGGTAAACATTCAAGGCCTTTTCCCAGAAGTTGGGGAGTCCAAAACTAGAGGGCATAAGTTTTAGGTTAGAGGTGAATGGCTTACAGAGGGACTGAAGGAACAGCTTCTTCACACACATAGTGATGTGTGTATGGAATGAGCTGAGAGAGAAAGTAATGGAGACTGATACAATGACAACATTTACAAGGTATCTGGATGGGCATCTGAAGAGTAAGGGTGTAGACGTATATGGGCCAAATGCTGGAAAAGGGAATGGATTTATTTAGATCTTCTGGTAAGCCTGAACGAGTTGGGGACCGAAGAGTCTGTTTCTATGCCGTATATCTCTATGACTTGAAAAGAGTGCATGTTATAGAAGAGGTGGTGCTGGAGGTTTTAAAACACAAAGCTATGGCAAGTTCCAGAACCTGATTCAGTGTATCACAGGACATTGGGGGATGCGAGGGAAGAAATTGTGGAGCCCCTAGCAAAGGTATTTGTACTATTGACAACCACGTGTGATGAAGTGCTTTTGCCCGAAACGTCGATTTCGAAGCTACTTGGATGCTGCCTGAACTGCTGTGCTCTTCCAGCACCACTAATCCAGAGCCATGTGTGATGGGCTGGCAGGCTGGAGGGTGGCATCATGGACAGTGAAGGAGGTTTTCTGAGATTACAAAGGGATCTTGATGAAGGGAGTGAATGGGCTGAAAACCTCGAGATGGAATTCAATCTGAATAAATACGAGGTAATGCATTTTGTAAAACAAACAAGGGTAGAGCTTATACAATTAATGTTAAGGCCTCGGTTAGTGTTTTAGAGCAGAGGGACCGCCGGGTTCAGGTACATAATCCTTGAAGTTTGCATCACAGGACTGATAAGACAGTGCTTTGCATGCCTGACTATTGCTCAGTCCATTGAGTGGAGGATTTGGGACGTCATGTTGAGATTGTATAGACATTTGTTCTTCAATACTCTGTCCAGTTCTGGTCGCCCAGTTAACAGGGAGGATATTATTAAGCTGCAGGGCATTCAGAAGAGATTTCCCAGGATATTGCTGGGTATGGAAGTCTTGAGTTCTGAAAAATGGCTGGATAGGCTGATAACCGTATTTACACTGGAGCCTGGAGGTTGAGACATGATGCTATAAAGGTTTATGAAAAAACAAAGTGATTTATAGATCAATTTAATGGTAGTTGCCTTTTCCTCAGGATGGGGGGGGTCTCAAGAGGAGGGGCCACATTTTTAAGGTTAGAGGAGAGAGATGTTCAAAAAAAAGATATCGGGCAATTTGTTACACAGAGGGTGGTTTGAGTGTGGAATGAACGTCCTGAGAAAGGGGTTGATGTGGGTATAATTACAACATTTAAAAGATATTTGGATAAACAGGTGAATAGGGAAGGGTTGGAGTGATATGGGCCAGCAACAGGCAGCTGGGAAGAGTTTAGTTTTAGATGATGGTGGGTATCAACTGAAGGGTCAGTTTCCATGCTGCATGGCTCTATGACAAGAATATGGTTTGATTCCATTAGTGAAGAAAGGATCAGGGCTGGGTCCACTGATGTGCATCATCGACATAAACGATTTGGTTGAAAATATAGGAGTGATTGTGCGAAAGTTTGTTGATGATAAAATGAATGGTGTAGTGGGCAGTAAATACGGTTATCAAAGGGGATCTTGACCAACTGGGACAGTGGACCAAGGAATGAAAGATGGAGTTTAATTCAGGGGTTGGATTTTGTTAAGACAAACCATGGAGGACTAACACAGTTAATGGAAGGGCTCTGGCCAGGGTTGTTGAACAGAGAGAGAGAGAGAAAAAGAGAGACAGAGTGAGAGAGAGAGAGAGACCAGGGGGTGCGAGTTACATTGTTCCTCGGAAATGGCATCACAGGTGGACAGGGTGAGGAAAGCGACATTTGACACATTTGCCGACATTGGCCAGCACTTTGTTACATACGTTGGAGATATTTGTAACATTGTCCTAAATATTTCCCTTGGGCAGAGAAGGCCACGGGGTGACCCTAAGAATGGTGAATAACCAAGGGTAGGTGAGTCCAAAACTAGAGGGTATAAACAGGAGGTGAGAGAGCAAGGATTTAAAGAGGGAGCTGAGGGGGATCATTATCCACAGAGGATGGTGCATAGATGGAACAGACTGCCTCAGGCACATTGGAGAAACAAGAACAATTACAGCATGGAAAAGACATTTGGGCAGGTACATGGAGAGGAGAAGGTTTGAAGAGATAAGGGCCAAATGCAGGCAAATGAAACTCATTCAATTTAGGAAACATGGGCAGCATTGAGGAGTTGGACCACAGGTTCTGTTTCCGTGCTGTATCACTCTGTATCCAGCTAAAGAGGATTAGTGTACCAAAATAAGGCATGTTGTAGACACTGAAGCAAGTTACAGCGATGGGAATGGTAGTCTGGAATACAGTACATTTCAAATATGTGGAGGGACTACGGGGAAGGGAGGAGGTTACAGGGACAGGGACTATTTTAGGAGTTAAAAATGACTGAAGACACTGGTGCACAAGCCATGCCACAGATATAGTGTTTCAGAGTCGTGAGTCTTAGTACAGTGTTGGAGGGAGAACACAGAACAGAAAGATCCCAGGCAGCATTCACAACCTCTCGTCGGAGGCCTACTCTCCCATCTGTTGTACTGATGCACGCTAAGACAGCCCAGGACTGGATTGATGACTATAAACTCCCGATGCTGTCTCAGTGCAACATAAGTTAAAGTAGACGTGGTGATTGAGCACGGGGTGTGTCTGTACTGTGCTCCCCCTCCAGCACTGTATCGATGTCATGTCTTGTTAGTCATGTTTGGAGCCCTCTCACTGCCCTCTGCTCTGTGCACTGTGAGTGATCTTACCTCAGTGCAGGATTTATTGAAGGCTCCAGATCTCCCTTCCCTTTGTCTCTCTGGCTGACCAACCATTTTCAATGAGGTGATGGATGAGACACACAGCAGTTGGGAAGTCTATTGAGTCAGCAACTTCTTGAGTACCTACACGAGACAGAGATAGACAGAATGTTAAATTAGACTGATGCAGTGAGGGTTACACAAGGAGAATGGAAATGAGCCCCACAGATATCTGGAAAATCCCAAACTCCATCTCTGGCCTGTGCTGTTGCGTCCCTCTGGAGTGGAGAATTCTGTTAGCTCAGGATCTGGAGTAGCTGCAAGAGTGAGAGACGCGGACAGAGGCAGCAATTCGACCCACACAGTGAGGGATACCACATGGAGAGAGACTGAGTGATATCACTGGAGTGCTGGAAGACTTCAGGATCACACAGTCATGTTGGAAGAATGGGTTTAGCTTCATGTATCAGTGCTCAGGGAAGGGCAACCAGTGAGCAGGTGAAGTGATGGCCCAGTAACATTATTGTTAGGGCATTTGTCCAAAACCTCAGCTAATGTTCAGGGGAGGCAGGTTTGAATCCCATCATAAGATATAGTGGAATTTAAAATCAATAATTTTAAAAATAACAATTAACAATCCATAAACAAATATGAAACCATTGCTGATGTACAAAAATCACAATCGCTGAGATTAGATTCCCTACAGTGTGGAAACAGGCCTTTTGACCCAACCAGTCCACACCATCCCTCCAAAGAGTAACCCACTCATACCCATCTCCCTCGACCTAATACGCCTAACAATATGGGCAATTTAGCATGGCCAATTCACCTGACCTGCGCGTCTTTGGACTGTGGGAGGAAACCGGAGCATCCGGAGGCAATGCACGCAGACACAGGGAGAATGTGCAAACTCCACACAGTCGCCCGGGGCTGGAATTGAACCTGGGACCCTGGTGCTGTGAGGCAGGTGTGCTAATCACTGAGCCACCGTGCCGCCCACTTGCCCTTTCAACAACGAGATCTGATCATCCTCACGTTGTCTGCACGACATACCCACAGCAAAGTTTTTGCCTCTCAATGATCCTCTGAAATGGCCAAGCAAGCTACTCAGCTCACGGGCAGCTAGGGCTGGGCAATAAAGGCTGGTCAGCCAGAGACACCAACATCCCCTACCTGATTTATAAACAAAATAATTCATTTGGATGGTCCCACTGGAACCGTGATGGGACCAGTGTCCTGACCAATCATGACAGTAGGTTTATGGACAGGGCTTTAAACTGACAGAGAGGATGCTGGGACAGGGTCCAGGAGCTTTCCAAATTCAAAGAGAAAAGGTGAAGCATCAGAACAGTATTAGAATGTGGCTGAAGGCAATCAGAAAGGAACAGGATGGGACAGCGATTAACTAAAACTGTACATCAGTGAATAGGTTTGTGACAGGAAATTGTGGGAAAGAGGAAATTATGTTTTTTTTCAATGGACTAAGTCTTATCAATAAGGTAGATGGATTTGTGACACTGAGATAAAAGAGGTTCAGACAACAGAGTGACATGGTTACAGGGTGAACAAAAGGTGGACATAAATATTCAATGGATCACAACCTTGCGGAAACTCAAGCAAAATGGGTAACACTAAGAAAGGCATCAAAGGGAAAGCATTTGACCTCAGATCATGAAGTAGAATCAGTCTGAATGTAAATTCTGGCTACTACTTCCCAAGGACACAAGCAGCAGAATAGTTTTAGCCACCAAAAAGCATTCCGTTGCTCATCACTGCATTAAACAGGAACTCATTGGAATTTTTTAACAAACACATTGTGATAATTTTGGGAAACATCAATATTCAAAATGTGGGACAGTCACACTTGCAAGAGTGATATTGGAAGAGGAGTTCAGAGAATTAGTTTTCATTGTTTCTTTGAATCACAAATTGTGCAACTGGCGAGGGACGTAACTATCTCAGAGCGACCATTGTGTGATGAAACATTGTGAATGAGTAATGTCACCTGGAGAGATCCTCTGCGAAATTGTGATAAAGTGCAGTTTAAAGAAATATAAAGTTTTTAAAGTGAATCACAGAAAGGACAAGCTACAACTAGAAACAAAAATAACCAATAACATGAGTTGGGGAGGAGAACTGACCAAGGTAAATAGGCTAAACAGACTGAAATATGTGTCTGTCAATGAACAATGGAAAACATTAGAGGGAGCAGTGTAAAACACTCAACAAAAGGACATTCCATTGAAACAGACAAATCCTCAGCAAGAAACCCCGATCGGTCCCTCACTCAAGTAAAAAGGATATTAGATTATCGGGCTTAGAGGATCACCAAAAAGTACTTAAAATCCTGAAGTGAGAGAATGTCTTACGAGTAAGTTTTAAAGGGATTGCAAAGGGTCTGCTCGCAGGAGGAGGTCAGATGGAAGAGGGAATAATTGTCAAGGTTTTATGTCCCAAAAGGAACCGGGAGAGCTGAAGGTGCTGGAGGTGGTGAGAGTGTTACAGAGAGGGGTCAGGGTCTGAACAGTGTTACAAAGCCAGTACAGATTGCTGCAGCTGGAGGTGTTTGCAGAGGTAGGGAGGGACATATGTATTTTTATTTATTTATTTATGGGATGAGGATGTCACTAACTGGACCAACATTCTTTGCCCCACTGCTAATTACCCAGAGTATAGCACAGAATCAGCCATATTGCTGTGGGTCTGGTGTCACGTGCAGGCCAGACCATGTTAGAATGTCAGATGTTCTTCTCTAAAGGACGTAGGTGAACCAGATGAGTACTTCCTACTGGTCAACAATGCTTTTATGGTGGCCTCACCAATGTCCTGTACAACTACAACATGACATCCCAACTTCTACTCTCAATGCTCTGCCCAAAGAAGGTAACCATCCCAAACGCCGGCTTAACCAAACTGTCTACCTGTGGCACTACATTCAAAGAACTGTCTACCTGCATCCCTGGGTCTCTGACTTACAACACTACCCAGGGCCCAAACATTAACTGTACAGGTCTCACCCTGGTTTGTTTCACCAAAATGGAACACCTCACATTTATCTAATTAAACTCCATCTGCTATTCTTCAGCCCACTATCCCAGCAGTACTGTTCATCCTGTTGTATCATAGATAACCATCTTTACTGTCCACTTTACCAACAATTTCAGTGTCACTCAAAAAAATTACTTACCACAAAACCAATATTCCCATCCAAACCATTTATCCAAATGACAAACAACAGGGGTCCCACTACACCGCTGGCCACATGTCTCCAGTCAGAAAAACAACATGTCTCCCATCACCCTCTATCTCCTACCATCAAGCCCAATTTTGTATCCAGTTGACTGGCTCCTCCTTAATGCCATATCCTTTTACATTGATCTGAGCTTATTACCCAGTTTACCAGACAGAACGTAGAACACAGAACAGGACAGCACAAGACCCTTTGGCCATGATGCCATGCCCATCTTTTACCCGACTGTAAGATCAAACTAACTTACATACCCTTCATTTTGCTATCATCCATGTGTCTATCCAAGAGTCTGTTAAATGTCCCGTTCCACCCACCCACCAGTCTCTGTGTAAAGAACCTACATCTGAAATCTCCCCTTACCCATCCTCCAATCACCTTACAATGATGCCCCCTTGTACCATGTATGCCATGGGATAAAGAGGTCTCTCACTGTTCACTCTATCTTTGCCTCACACCATCTTGTTCACCTCTACCAAATCACACCACACTCTTCTTCACTCCAATGAGAAAAGCCTTAGCTGCCTCAACCTTTCTTCATAAGACATGCTCTCCAGTCCAGGTAGCATCCTGGGAAATCTCCTCTTTACCCTCTCTAAAGCTTCCACATCCTTCCTGTAATGAAGGGATCAAAACTGGACACAATATTCTAATTGGGATCTAAACAGGACTGTTTTGAGCTGCAGCATAACCTCATGGCTTTAAAACTCAATCCCCCAGCTAATGAAAGCCAATACAACATATTCTTTCTTAACAACACTATCAGCTTGGTGGCAAATTTGATGGATCTCTGGTCATGAAATCCAAGATTCATCTGTTCCTCCACACTATTCAGTATTCTGCCTTTACCCCTGTATTCTGCATTCAAGTCTCACCTTCCAAAATGGAGCACTTCACACTTTTCCAGATTTGACTTCATCTGCCACTTCTCAGCCCAGCTCTACATCCTGTCAATGTCCCATTGCAACCTCCAGCAGACATCCACACTATTCACCACTCCACCAACCTTCGTGTCATTATCAAACTTACTTACCCACTCTTCCACTCACACATCCAAGTCATACATAAAATCACAAAGAGCAGAGATTTTTTGACCTCTCCCTGCAGAAACCCACTGGTCACTGAGCTCCAGGCTGAATGATTTCCATCTGTCATCACCCTCTGTCTTCTATGGGCCAGGAATTCTGTATCCAGACAGACAGGTTTCCCTGTATCCCATGCTCTGTACTTTCTCAATGAGCCATAAATGTGTTTTGTCACATTCCCAAAGGATTCAATAAGATTTGTGAGGCATGACCTGTCCCTTACAAAGTCATGATGATTTCCTCTACTCAAACTATGCTTTTCCAAGGAATCATAAATCCTGACTCTCAGAGTCCTCTCCAATAATCTGCACATCACAGACAGAAGTTTGACAGGTCTGTGATTCCTAGGATTATCTCTATTCCCTTTCTTGAACAACGCATGGCTGATTCACCTAACCTGCACATCTTTGGACTGTGGGTGGAAACCGGTGCACCTGTCGGAAACCCACACAGACATGGAGAGAATGTGCAAACTCCACACAGACAGTCGCCTGGGGCTGGAATTGAAATCGCGTCCCTAGTGCTGTGAGGCAGCAGTGCTAACCACTGAGCCACCGTGCTGCCCCATGTAACTCTCTAGAGCCCTGCTTCTGATCCTTGGTTCCTCAAACTTAAGTTAGCTTCCTTCTTCCTCTTGACTAGATGTTCTACATCCCTTGGAACTTTGTCAAATGCTTTGCTGAAGTTCATGTAGACAACGCTGACTGCTCTGCATTCATCTATCTCTTGGTCAACTCCTCGAAGAGTCAATCCGGTTTGTGAAACACGGTTTTCCACTCACAAAGCCATGCTGACTATCTCGCCATGCTGACTATCTCTAATCAGCCCTTGCCTTTCCAAATATATGTAGCTCCTTTCGCTCAGATACTCCTCCAACAACTTCCCCATCACTGGGCTCACTGGGCTGTAATTTCCTGGCATTTCCGTGCAGACCGTAAGTGATGGAACACCCTCCAGTCTTCCAGTAACTCATTGTGTCTGTTGATAATATAAATATCTCTGTTAGGGACATTGCAATCTCTTCCCCAGATTCCCACAATATTCTAGGATCAACCTAACAAGCGACTGAGGATTGATCTACCTTTATTTGTTTTAAGATTGCAGCACTTTTTCTTCTCTGTTGAGGATTCTTTCCAAGACATCACTATTTATTTCCCCATGTTCCTGAGCTTCCATGTCTTTCTCCACAGTAAATTCTGACAACACTATTTTGTCTAATATCTCACCCACCTCCTGACAGTTAAGGTGCCCTATTCTCTACCAAGTTACTCTTTAGCCCTTATTGAAACTTGTGTAAAGGTTTCTGAAAATTCAAATAAACCGTATCCTCGGTACAACCACTCCTACACCCGTATCTATTCTGCCATTTCTATTCTCACCAATAAAAATAAAATCCAACATGCTCAAAAACACATTCTCTTTTTATTAAAAGCGTTTCTAAGGGTCCAGTTATTGTTCATTGACATATCCTTTCAAATATATTTCAGCTCCCGACCTACTATCAGGTTAACACTGTTTGGTTTCAGACTGGCAGCAGAAAGGGTTATGGTAGTTCGTGTTTGTCAATCTGAAAAAGGTAGCTTACAGGTTCAACAGGTAATAGATGTTTTGGAAATAAGGAGGGTCGTGGGGACTGAAGGACATTATGGAGATAGGGAATGATGTGGGGACTGTATGAGATTATGGACACAGAGAGTGCAGTGGTGACTGAAGAACATTATGGAGATAGGGAGTGCTGTGGGGCCTGAAAGGGTCCAAATAGATCTGCAGGGGCATTGGGCCTGAAGGAGGATGCACAGATCAGGAGGATCATGGGGATTGAAGGAGGTTACTCTGAACGGGAGGGTCGTTGGGTCAGGATGAGATTATGGAGATAGGGAGGGTCGTGGGACCTTTTGGAGGTTATGAAGTTAGGGAGGTTTGTGGGGAATGATTCAGGTTACATGGATAGTAAGAGTCATGGGGACTGAAGGAGTTAATGGAGAGAGGGAGGGCTGTGGGGACTGAAGGAGGTTATATAGATAGTAAGTTTATAGAGAAGCACAGGAAAGAAGAGCAGGTATCGGCCATTTGACCACAGAGTCTGTCCCACCATTCAATGTGATCACGACTGATCATTTAACCCAGTACAGTATTCCTGCTTTCACACCTTACTCTGATATTATAGTGACTACTGGCATTTAGTGATACAGCGGGCTGTAGTAACTGGGACGGGGGTGTGGGGGGGTGGGTGCCTTACAGAGATAGGGAGGGTTGTGGAAGCTGGGACAGGTGACAGATACAGGGCGGGTTTTAGGAATGGGAGGACTTTACATGGATTTTGGAGGAATGCAGGGATGGGCCGTGGTAACAATCACAGGGAGGGTTTTGTTGAGCTCGATCTGAGACGGGTCCAGCTGAGAACAGAAGGGAGTCAAACAGTCAGGGCAGGCAGGGACAAGGTAGGACTAATAAATTAAACTGCATTTATTTCAATGCAAGGGGCCTAACAGGGAAGGCAGATTAACTCAGGGCATGGTTAGGAACATGGGACTGGGATCTCACAGCAATTACAGAAACATGGCTCAGGGATGGGCAGGACTGGCAGCTTAATGTTCCAGGATACAAATGCTACAGGAAGGATAGAAAGAGAGGCAGGACAGGAGGAGGAGTGGCATTTTTGATTCGGGATAGCATTACAGCTGTGCTGAGGGAGGATATTCCCAGAAATACATCCAGGGAAGTTATTTGGGTGGAACTGAGAAATAAGAAAGGGATGATCACGTTATTAGGATTGTATTACAGACCCCCCAACAGTCAAAGGGAAATTGAGAAACAAACTTATAAGGAGATCTAGTTATCTGTAAGAATAATAGGGTATTATTAGTAGGGGATTTTAACTTTCCAAACATTGACTGGGACTTCCATAGTGTTAAAGGTTTAGATGGAGAGGAATTTCTTAAGTGTGTACAAGGCAATTTTCTGATTCCGTATGTGGATGTACCTACTAGGGAAGTTGCAAAACTTGACCTCCTGTTAGGAAATAAGGCAGGGCAGGTGAGTGAGGTGTCAGTGGCCAGCTCTTTGAGGCCAGCGACCATAATGCTATTTGTTTTAAAACAGTAATGGAAAAGGATAGACCAGATATAAAAGTTGATGTTCTAAATTGGAGAAAGGCCCAGTTTGACATTATTCGGCAAGACGTTTTGAAAGCTGGTTGGAGGCAGATGTTCGCAGGTAAAGGGACGGCTGGAAAATGGGAAGCCTTCAGAAATGAGATTAAAAGAGTCCAGAGAAAGTATATTCCTGTCAGGGTGTAGGGGAAGGCTGGTAGGTATAGGGAATTCTGGATGACTAAAGAAATTGAGAGTTTAGTTCAGAAAAAGAAGGAAGCATATGTCAGGTATAGACAGGATAGATCGAGTGAATCCTTAGAAGAGTAGAAAGGAAGTTGGAGTATACTTAAGAGGGAAATCAGGAGGGCAAAACGCGGACATGAGATAGCTTTGGAAAATTGAATTAAGGAGAATGCAAAGGATTTTTACAAATATATTAAGGACAAAAGGGTAACTAGGGAGAGAATAGGCCCCCTCTAAGATCAGTAAGGCGGCCTTTGTGTGGAGCCACAGAAAATGGGGGAGATATTAAATGAATATTTTGCATCAGTATTTACTGTGGAAAAGGATATGGAAGATATAGATTGTAGGGAAATCGATGGTGACATCTTGCAAAATGTCCAGAGAAACAGAGGAGGAAGTGCTGGATGTCTTGAAACGGTAAAAGGTGGATAACTCCCCAGGACCTGATCAGGTGTACCCTAGAACTCTATGGGAAGCTAGAGAAGTAATTGCTGGGCCTCTTGCTGAGATATTTGTATCATCAATAATCACAGGTGACGTGCCGGAAGACTGGAGTTTGGAAAAAGTGGTGCCACTTTTTAAGAAGGGTGGTAAAGAGAAGCCAGGGAACTATAGACCAGTGAGCCTGACCTCAATGGTCGGCACGTTGCTGGAGGGAATCCTGAGGGACAGGATGCACATGCATTTGGAAAGGCAAGGACTGATTAGGGATAGTCAACATGGCTTTGTGCGTGGGAAATCATGTCTCACAAACTTGATTGAATTTTTTGAAGAAGTAGCAAAGAAGATTGATGAGGGCAGAGTGATAGATGTGATCTATATGGACTTCAGTAAGGCGTTCCCCATGGGAGACTGCTAAGCAAGGTTGGATCTCGTGGAATACAGGGAAAACTAGCCATTTGGATACAGCACTGGCTCAAACGTAAAAGACAGAGGGTGGTGGTGGAGGGTTGTTGTTTTTCAGACTGGAGGCCTGTGACCAGTGGAGTGCCACAAGGATCGGTGCTGTGCCCTCTACTGTTTGTCATTTACATAAATGATTTGGATGAGAGCGTAAGAGTTACAGTTAGTAAGTTTGCAGATGATACCAAAATTGGAGGTGTAGTGGACAGCGAAGAGGGTTACAACAGGATCTGGACCAGATGGGACAATGGGCTAACTGGCAGATGGGGTTTAATTCAGATAAATGCGAGGTGCTGCATTTTGGAAAAGCAATTCTTAGCAGGACTTATAAACGTAATGGTAAGTTCCTAAGGGGTGTTGTTGAACAAAGAGACCTTGGAGTGCAGGTTCATAGCTCTTTTAAAATGGAGTCGCAAGTAGATAGGATAGTGATGGCTGCGTTTGGTATGCTTTTCTTTATTGGTCAGGGTATTGAGTCCAGGAGTTGGGAGGTCATGTCCTGCATAGCCGCAACATTGGTTAGGCCACTGTTGTAATATTTTGTGCAATTTCTCTGGTCTCCTTCCTATCAGGAAAAATGTTGTGAAAATTGAAATGGTTCAGAAAAGATTTACAAGGATGTTGCTAGGGTTGGAGGATTTGAGCTACATGGAGAGGCTGAACAGGCTGGGGCTGTTTTCCCTGCAGCATTGGAGGCTGAGGGGTGACCTTGTAGAGGTTTACAAAATTATGAGGGGCATGGATAGGATAAATAGACAAAGTCTTTTTCCTGGGGTCGGGGAGTCCAGAACGAGAGGGCATAGGTTTAGGGTGAGAGGGGAAAGATATAAAAGAGACCTAGGGGGCAATTTTTACACTCAGAGGGTGGTACGAATATGGAACCAGCTGTCAGAGGATGTGGTGGAGGCCGATACAATTGCAACATTTAGGAAACATTTGAATGGATATATGAATAGGAAGGGTTTGGAGAGATATGGTCCGTGCTGGCAGGTGGGACTAGATTGGGTTGATATATCTGGTTGGCATGGACGGGTAGGACCGAAGGGTCTGTTTCCATACAGTACACCTCTATGACTCCATCACTCATAGAGGTTATAGAAATAAACGGTGTGGTCGCGTCTGGAGGAGATTAAAGGTATAAAGGTTTGTAGTTCCCGAAGGAAATTACATCAATCGGGACCAGCAGAGTTTACAGAGACTGAGTATGCTTTAGAGACAGGAAGAGTTCATAGTCATCATTAGAAATGCAGAAACTAATGTATGAGAGAAGCAGGGTCACTCTGCTTTGTGCCCAGAGACAAGGAGGAGTCTAACAGCTGGAGGAGGTTACTAAGGTACAGAGCTTTTTTTTGTTGTCGTGACGGGAAGGTTACAGAGATCATGAAGGTGAAGGAGTTCTAAAAAGTCACAAAAACAGGGAGGTTTTTCAGGTCTGGAAAGGACTACACTGACCTGGATGGCTTAAGGAACTGAAGAGTTGTTTTTCACAGATAAGCAGGGATGTGACAGAACCCGGGATTAAAGGCAAAGGCAGAAACTTGGAGAGTTTTACTGATATGAGGAGTTTACAGGGATAGGCAGGATTGTCGGGGCTGACAGAGATAGGGAAAGTGGTGTCAATGAAACAGACAATGGAGAAACTGACAGACATAGGGAGGGTTCTGTGGAACAGATGAATTTACAGACAAGATGATGATAATGAAGCCTGAGAATTTTCTCATGTTCCTTGCCCAGCATTGATCCTACATCATGCCCTCAGGGTCTGAATTAAAGTCCACTAACTCCTCCCTGTGCTGTTTACTGTGAGTGATCTTACCGGCTGCAGGATTTCCTGAAGGCTCCAGATCTCACTCTGCATCGCTCTCTGGCTGACCAACTGTCTTCAATGTGGTGATGGACGAGACAGGAATTGGGAATTCTGCTGAGTCAGGGACATCAGGAATACCTACAGGAGACAGAGAAGTAGACAGAATGGGAAATTAGACTCATGCAATGAAGGTTACACATGGAGAATGGCATTGAATCCCACAGGGATCTGGAAATTCCGAGTCTCCATTCCTGGCCTGTTCTGCTGCGTCTCTCTGGATTGGAGAATTCTGTTAGCTCAAGAGTGGAGTAGCTGCAAGAGTGAGAGACGCTGACAGAGGCAGCAATTAGACCCACACAGTGAGGGATATCACATGGAGAGAGACAGTGATATCAGCAGAGTGCAGGAATGTATCAGGATCACACAATGGTATCATCAGAAGTGGCTCTGACCAGTGAGCACTGCGACCAGTACTCAGGGAGGACTGGGCTATTTTATTGGGATAGGTTCCTCTGGTACCAGATTATGCAGTGTGCTATAAATGGACACAGATGAGGAGGGGGACAGGTCTGAGGTGAATGGAAATTCCCAAGTCCAAAGAGAAAGGTTGAAATATTGGAACACCACAGAGATGTGAATGAAGACCAAAAGAAACAGTAAGGGACTGAGTTTAATTAAAATACGACATTGTCAAACAGATTTGTTACGGGAAATTATTGGTTAAAATAAATTAAAAGCCATTCTGCCCCTCACAATTCCTCACACACCACAGGTAACATCACTTCCGCCCCTCACATCATCACTGATGTCACACACTCAGTGATTTCCACGCCCCCCCCCCCCACTGCCGTGTTTGCCACCACTTCCGCCCCCACCAACGCCACTCATCTGCATTCTGCTGACACCCCCACCCCAGGTCCCACCGTCACCAGCCTTGCCTCCAGAACCCTGAGGGGAACACCACCCCTGCTCATGACTCCATCCCCATTCCCCCTAACACCACACCCACTCCAGTTACAGGCTCCATCGCCTCCCCCAGCTCTACACCTACGCAAGGTCCCAGCTCCCAGTCCTGCCGAGTTTTCACCATTCCCCCTGACCTCCCCCTCACTGAGGACGAATGATCAGTCCTCAGCAAAGGCCTCACCTTTATCCCCCTCCATTCACGCATCAATGTATTTAATACACGCCGTGACATTGAAAACTTCTTCTGCCGCCTCCGAGCTTACTTGTACAATCAAGACTCCTGTCCACCTTCTGAGGACCCCTTTGCCCACCTCCAATACACTCCATCCACCTGGACACCCTGTGCTGGCCTATCACCTTCCTTCAATCTCTTCATTTGCAACTGCCACTGGGACATTAACCGCCTCAACTTATCTACCCCCTCCCCCACTCCATCCTCTCACCCTCACAACGTGCAGCCTTCCACTTCCTCTGCTCCACTCCCGACCTCACCATCAAACCAGCAGATAAAGGGGGTGCAGTGGTAGTTTGGTGCACTGACCTCTACACCGCTGAAGCCATGATGCCAACTCAAAGACACCTCCTCCTACCACCCCCTCTACCATGACCCACCTCCCATCACCAAACCGTCATCTCCCAGAGCAGACAGAACCTCATCACCTCAGGAGGAGAACTCCCACCCACAACTTCCAACCTCATTGTCCGGGATCGCCCACTGCCCGGTTCTATCTCCTTCCCAGGATCAACAAGTCTAACCACCCCAACTGCCCCATTGTCTCAGCATGCTCCTACCTCACCGAACTCATGTCTACCTACCTCAACATTGTCCAATCCCCCCTAGTCCAGGAACTCCCCACATTTGTTCAAGACACCACTCACACCCTCCACCTCCTCCAAGACTTCCATTTTCCAGGCCCCCAACGCCTCATCTTCACAATGGATATCCCATCCCTCTACACCTCCATCCACCATGACCAGGACCTCAAGCCCTCCGTTTGTTCCTCTCCCGACGTCCACAACAGTACCCTTCCACCAACACTCTCATTCGTTTGGCTGAACTTGTCCTCACCCTTAACAATTTTTCCTTCAAATCCTCCCACTTCCTCCAGACCAAAGGGGTAGCCATGGGCACCCCTATGGGCCCCAGCTCTGCCTGTCTCTTTGTTGGCTACGTAGAACAGTCCGTCTTCCGTAGTTACACCGGCACCACTCCCCACGTCTTCCTCCGCAACATTGATGACTGCATTGGCACCACCTCATGCTCCCTCGAGGAGTTTGAACAATTCATCAACTTCACCAACACATTCCACCCTGACCTTAAAATTATCTGGACCATCTCTGACACCTGCCTCCCCTTCCTGGGCCTCTCCATCCCCGTTAATGACAACCGATTTGACACCGACATTTTTTACGAACCTACCGACTCCCACAGCTACCTAGATTACATATCTTCCCACCCTCCCGGTTGCAAAATTGCCAACCCCTATTCCCAATGCCTCCGCCTCCGCCGTACCTGCTCCCAGGAGGACCAGTTCCACCACAGAACACACCAGATAGCCTCCTTCTTTCGAGATCGCAATTTTCCTTCCCACGTGGTAAAAGATGCCCTCCAACACATCTCGTCCACATCCCGCACCTCCACCCTCAGATCCCATCCCTCCAACCATAACAAGGACAGAACCCCCCCGGTGCTCACCTTCAACCCTACCAACCTTCGCATAAACCAAATCATCCGCCGACATTTCTGCCACCTCCAAACAGACCCCACTACCAGGGATATATTTCCCTCCCCACCCCTTTCCGCTTCCGCAAAACTGTTCCCTCAGTGATGACCTGGTCAGGTCCACACCCTCCAAAATCCCACCATCCCTTCCTGACACCTGCCCCTGCCACTGCAGAAATTGCAAAACCTGCGCCCACACCTCTTCCCTCACCACAATCCAAGGCCCCAAAGGAGCCTTCCACATCCAAAGTTTTACCTGCACATCCACCTATATCATTTATTGTAGCCGTTGCTCCCTATGCGGTCTCCTCTACATTGGGGAGACTGGACACCTCCTAACAGAGCGCTTCAGGGAACATCTCTGGGACACCTGCACGAATCAACCCCCCCCCCCCCCCCGCCCTGTGGCCCAACATTTCAACGTCCCCTCCCACTCTGCCGAGGACATGCAGGTCCTGGGCTTCCTCCACCGCTGCTTCCACACCACCCGACGCCTGGAGGAAGAACGTCTCACCTTCCGCCTCGGAACACTTCAACCCCAGGGCATCAATGTAGACTTCAACAGTTTCCTCATTTCCCCTTCCCACACCTCACACCCCACCTCCAGCCTTCCAGCTCAGCCCCCCATGACCTGTCCTAATGGCCTATCTCCCTTCCCACCTATCCACTCCACCCTCCTCCCTGACATATCACCCCCATCCCCACCCCCATTCACCCAATGAACTCTTTGCTACCTTCCCCCATCGTCCACTCTGACCTATCACCTTCTTTCCCACCCCATTCACCTATTGTACTCTTTGCTACTTTCTCCCCATCCCCACCCCCCTCTCATTTATCTCCCCACTCTGCAGGCTCCCGACCTCTATTCCTGATGAAGGGCTTTTGCCCGAAACATCGATTTTCCTGTTCCTCGGATGCTGCCTGACCAGCCGTGCTTTTCCAGCACCACTCTAATCTAGACTCTGGTTTCCAGTACCTGCAGTCCTTGTTTTTACCGTATTAGAGGAGGAGACGACCGAGATAAGGCATGTTGTAGACACTGAATCAAGTTACAGGGATAGGGATGGTAGTCTGGAATGCAGCACAATTCAAATATGTGGAGGGACTATCGGGAAGGGAGGAGGTTACAGCGATAGGATCTGTTATAGGAATTAAAAATTATTAAAGACACTGGACCACAAGATATGCCATAGATACACTGTTGCACAGTAGTGAGTTTTAATATAACAGAACTTACATTGGGGTGGTGATTGAGCCTGGGGTGTGTGTGTGTACTGTGCTCCCCTCCAGCACTGTATCTATGTCATGTTGTGTTCACAGATGTTTGGAGCCCTCTCATTGTTCTTTGCTCTGTGCACTGTGGGTGACCTTACTTCACTACAGGAGTTATTGAAGGTTCCAGATCTCCTTTCCCTTTGTCTCTCTCTGGCAGATCAACTATGTTCAATGAGGTGATGGACGATCCACCCAGCAGCTGGGAAGGCTATTGAGTCAGGACCTTCCTGAGTACCTACAGGAGACAGAGAAATAGACAGAATGGGAAATTAAACAGATGCAGTGAGGGTTACACGTGGAGAATGGCACTGAGTCCCACAGAGATCTGGAAAATGGAACAATATTAAGTAATAGTCCCAGATTGCTGAAAGATGTCAGGATCACACAATTGTGTGGGAAGAATGGGTTTCGCTTCATGATGCCCTGGTATCAGTGCTCAGGGATGAGCACCCAGTGAGCAGGTGAAGTAATGGCCGAGTGGTATTATTGCGAGAAAGTGTATCCAAAAAACTCAGCTAATGTTCAGGGGAGGCAGGATTGAATCCCGCCATCAGAAAAGGAGACATTTGAAATCAATAATTTTAAAAATAATAATTAACAATCCAAGTATGAAACCATTACTGATGTGCAACAAATCCAAACACTTGTCCTTTCGAGAAGTACATCTGCCCATCCTCACGTGGTCGACACGACATCCCCACAGCAAAGGGTTTGCCTCTCAATTACCCTCTGAAATGGCCGAAAACGTTACTCAGCTCAAGGGCTTCTGGGACTGGGCAAGAAAGGCTGGTCAGCCAGAGACTCACACGTCCCATACCTGATTTTAAAAAAATCTATTAGGATGGTCCCCCTGGGACTGTGCTGGGACCAGTGTCCTGGCCAATCATGTCGGTAGGTTTATGGACAGGGCATTAAACTGACAGAGAGGATGCAGGTGAAAGGAGCTTTCCAAATCCAAAGGGAAAAGGTGAAGCAATGGAACAGCATGGGAATGTGGCTGAAGATAAGCAGAAAGGAACAGGATGGGACAGAGTTTAACTAAAATTGTGCATCAGCAAATAGATTTGTGACAGAAAATTGTGGAAGAGAGTATATTATGTTTTTTTTTAATGGACAACGTTGCTGCAATAAGGTCGATGGATTTGTGACACAGAGATAAAAGAGATTTAGACACCAGGGAGACATGGATACAGAGTGAACAAAAATATTCAGTGGTTCGGAATCTTGTGCAAACTCAGGCAAAATGGGCAACGCTAACAATAATGGATACCAAAGGCATTACAGAGAAATCATTTGGCCTCAGATCATGAAGTAGAGTCAGTCTGAATGTAAATTCTGGCTACGACTTGCCAAGGACACAAGCAGCAGAACAGTTTTAGCCACCGAACAGCATTTCATTGCTCATCACTGCATTAAACAGGAACTCATTGGAATTTTTTAACAAAGATATTGTGATAATTTTGGAAAACACGTCAATATTTGTATAATCTGGGACAATCACACGGTGAACATAGATATTGGAAGAGGAATTCAGTTATTTTTTTTTCAGTGTTTCTTTGAAAAACACATTGTGCAACTCTTAAGGGACATAACGATCGCAGAGCGACCGTGTAATGAAACTTAGTGAATGAGTGACGTCACCTGGGGAAATCCTTCGGGAAATTGTGATAAAGTGCAGTTTAAATAAACATAAAGTTTTAAAGTGAATCACAGAAAGGACAAGCTACAACTAGAAACAAAAATAGCCAATGACATGAAGTTGAGAGGAGAACTGACCAAGGTAAATAGGCTAAACAGATTGAAATATGTGCCTGTCAATGAACAGTGGAAAACATTTGACAACGCAATATACTCAACAAAAGGACATTCCATTGAAACAGTAAAAACCTCAGCAAGAAATTCCCACTGATCCCTCACTCAGGACAAAAGGGATCACACTAGATTATGAGGCTGAAACGATCACCAAAAAGTACTTAAAATCCTGAAGTGAAAGTGTGTTTTAGGAGTAAATGTTAATGGATTGCAATGTGTCTGCTCTCAGGAGGAGGGCTGTGGGAAGGGGAACCACGGTCAGGGTTCATTGACACAATAGGAACAGGGAGAGGTGAAGGTGCTGGAGGTGGTGAGAGTATTATAGAGAGTGGTCAGGGTGTTACAAAGCCAGGACGGATTGCTGCAGCTGGAGGGATTTGCAGAGGTACGGAGGGACATAAGTATTTTTATATATTCATTCATGGGATGTGGGTGTCACTGCCTGGAACAACGTTCTTTGACCCCTCTGCTAATTACTGAAATGGTACCTCAGATTCAGCCATATTGCTGTGGGTCTGGAGTCACATGTCGGTCAGACCAGGTTAGAATATTTGATGTCCTTCCCTAAAGGAGGTTAGTGAACTAGATGAGTTCTTCCCACTGATCAATAATGTTTTAATGGTGGCCCCACCAATGTCTTTTACAGCCACAACATGACATCCCAACTCTTACTCTTAATGCTCTCCCCAGTGAAGGTAACCACCCCAATTGCCTGCTTCATCAACCTGTCTATCTGTGACACCACATTCAAAGAACTGTGTACCTGGGTCACTGGATCTCTGACTGATAACACTACCCAGGGCCCGAACATTAACTGTACAAGTCCCGCCCTGGTTTGTTTCACCAAAATCGAACACCTCACGTTTATCTAATTAAACTCCATCTGCTATTCTTCAGCCCACTATCCCAGCAGTACTGTTCATCCTGTTGAATCATAGATAACCTTCTTCAGTGACCACTTTCCCACCAATTTCAGTGTCACCCAAAAACCTTACTTACCAGGAAACCAGTATTTCCATCCAAACCATTTATCCAAATAACAAACACTAGTGGACCCACTCCACCGCTGGTCACATGTCTCCAGTCAGAAAAACAACATGTCACCCACCACCCTCTGTCTACAACCATCAAGCAAAATTTTGTATCCAGTTCACTAGCTCCTCCTGAATGCCATATCCTTTTTTACACTAATCTGAGCTTATTGCCCAGTTTACCAGACAGAACACAGAACACAGAACAGTTCAGCCCAAGACCCTTCGGCCATGATTTCATGCCAACCTTTTATCCAACTGTAAGATCAAACTAACCTACATACCCTTCATTTTACTATTATCCATGTATCTGTCCAAGACTCTATTAAATGTCCCAGATGTGTCTAATTTTACTACCACCACTGGCAGTCCATCCAACCACTTACCATTCTCTATCCTCTTATCCATCCTCCATTCACCTTAAAGTTACAGCCCCTTGTAATAGCCATTTATGCCACAGGAGGAAAGGTCTCTGACTATTCACTCACTCTGTGCCTCTTGTCATCTTGTTCACCTCCACAAAGTCGCACCGCCCCCTTCTCCAATGAAAAAAGCCTTAGCCCCCTCAACCTTTTTTCGTAAGAACTGCCCTCCATTCCTGGCAGCATCTTGGTAAATCTCCTATGTACGTTCTCTAAAACTTGCACAGCCTTCCTGTAAACAGGGGACTAGAACTGAACACAATATTCCAAGTGTGGTCTCACCAGGACGCTATAAAGATGCGGGGAAACCTCACGGCTCTTACAGTCAATCCCCTTCTCAGGGGAGCCAACACAACATATGCCTTTTTAACAACCCTACCAACGTGCGTGGCGATTTTGAGGGATCTATGGACACCGACCCCATGATCTCTGTTCCTCCACACTGCCAAGTCGTCTGCTTTTCACCCTGTATTCTGTATTCAAATTCGACCTTCCAGAATGAATCACTTCACACTTGTCCAGATTGGACTCCATTTGCCACTTCCAGCCCAGCTCTGCGTCCTGTCAATGTCCCATTGCAACCTACAACAGCCCTCCATATTCCCCACCACTCCACCATCCTTCATGTTATTGGCAAACTTACTAACCCACTCTCCGACATCCACATCCAAGTCATTTACAAAAATCACAAAGAGCAGAGTCCCAGAGCCGATTGTTACAGAACCCCACTGGTCACTGAGCTCCAGGCTCAATACTGTCCATCTGCTGCCACCCTCTGTCTTCTCTGGGCCATCCAATCCTGTATCCAGACAGACAGATTTCCCTGTATCCCAATTTTCCTTCTTTTCTGAATGAGCCATCAACCTATTCTGAAATATTCTCAAACAATTCAATAAGGTTTGTGAGGCATTACCTGACCCCTCACAAACCCATACTGACTGTGGCTAATTTAACTATGGTTTTCCAAGTAGTCATAAATCCTGTCTTTAGCGTCCTCGCCAATAATCTGCACACCACAGACCTTCGACCAAATCTGTAATTCCCAGAATTCTACCTCCGTAACATGGCTCGGACTTTACACATCTTCCCTCCTCTGCCATGTTCCCCAGAAGGGCACTGTTGGGTGGTGGGGGTTACAGAGATAGGGAGGGATATCAGGACACGAGGAGTTTGCAGACATTAGGAGGGTTGCAATGCCAAAAGGAGGCTTCAGTAATTGTGAGGTTTCATGGTGATGGAGGCATTTGAGGAGGGAGGGAGGATTGTAGGGAAATGAGAGGTTTCACAGTTTAGGTGTTTTGTTAGGGCTGTAAGTGGTTACTGAGTTGGGGAGAGTGTAAGCACTGGTGGATATTACATAAACATGTGGTTTTAGTTGCAATGCAGGAAGAGGATTCAGGAAGCTGGAGAGTATGGGGTCTGAACGAGGTTACACAAATGGGAAGAGTTGTCAGGAGTGTAGGTGTTTGCAGAGACAGCAATGGTCTGATCTGGAGCAGAGGACCCAGATTGGGAGGGATGTGGGGACTGGAGGTGGTTTCACAGGGAGGGAGGACCATAGACCCACAGGAGGTTACAGAAATGTGGAGTGCTGTAGGGCTTACAGGGGTTCATGTAGATGGGAATGTTGGGAGGGATGGAGAAGTTTACAGGGAAAAGGATGTTTGTAGGCCAGGGCTGGATTACACAGACAGGGACTGTTTTAGGGAGCTGAACAGTTTACAGAGATAAAGATGTTTGTATCGACTGGAAGAACAAACAGAGATATGCAGGGTATCGTGACTGGAGATGTTTATAGACATAGGAAGGCTTAGGTTCTGGGGGTTATGGAGGCTGTGGAACCTGGATTTCTTTTCAGAGACTGAGATAACAATTTTGGTCAGAAACAGTTTCACAGATAAGGGAGCATAGCACAAACAGGAGGAAGTTGTAGAGGAGGGTGACGTTTAAACAGATAGTGGTGTAAGAGCTGGACAAGTTTATGGAGATGGGTAGTTGGTGGAAACACAGGAGGAGCTTACATTGACATGGGGGTGATAGTGACAGGAGGGTGTTAAATAGATAGTGGGTTTTGTAGGGACTGGATTGGGAGAGGCACAGGCATGGAGTGAGTTCGACAGATCAGGATTACTGCAGAGACCTGAGAGGATTACACTGATAGGGATGGTGGTCGGGTCTCCACAGACTGTTGGTGTTTAGGGACTGGAAGAGATTTGGTAGATAGGGAGGGATGTAAGAGCTGCAGGAGCTTATGGAGAGTTGAAGAGTTGGAGCAATTTGCAGAGGTAGGTTTCTCAGACCGGAGTAGGTTATAGATAGTGAGGGTTGTGTGGTCTGGGTAAGTCAAAAAGAGGAGAGTTTTCACGTCTGGAAGAGGTTACACTGACAGGGACAGTTGAAGAGACTGAAGCAAAAATGCATGGAGAAGGTTACACAGATCGGGAGGTGAGTACGGACTGAAGGTGAATACACAGACATGGAGGGCTGTATTGTTAGACGGAGCTGAGAGGGATAGGGACTGGTGTAGGGATTTACACAGATAGGGAAGGTTGTGTTTTTGGAGAATGTTACAATGATACAGACAGTGTTAGGGAGTGTTTAGTGGATTACAGAGGAGCTCAGAGAGAATGTATTATGGGAAGTGGAGGAGATTACAGACACAGAGATGGCTGTCGGGTTGAAAAGACCTTCTACAGATCCTCAGTGCTGTAAGGATGGAGGGAGATTATAACAGTGAGTGTTGCCAAGACTTAATTACTTCACTGAAATAGAGCATGTAACTGTCAAAGGGAAGTTGAGACAGTCCAGATGAGTTTTCAGAGATACAAATGTTTATGCTAGTTTCAAGGGGGAGCAATGATTGGGAGTGCTGTACCAAATGGGAATAGTTATAGGGAGGGTTCGAAAAGCAGGAAGAGGTGACAGACATATCAATCTTTCTAAGGACTGGAGAAGGTTACGTAGACAAGGAGTGTTTTAGAGTCTGGAGGAGATTACTGTGTTAAGGAGAATATTGGGGATAAAGCAAGGTGTAAGAGACGGGGATGGTTGATAGGGCTGGACAATAACCTGAACAGAATCGCCATCATGTGCAACCAGGCCATTCGGCCCAACCAGTCCATTCCAAAACTCTGAAGAGCATCCTACCCAGACCCACCCCTCTACCTATACATTAAACCCTGCATTTTTCGTGGTGAACTTACTTAAACCACACATTCCTGAATACTACAGTCAATTTATGATGGCTAATTCACTGATGGTGCAAATATTGGACACACACACACACACAGCAAGGGAGCGACATGCAAACACACACAGTGAGGAAGATACCCGCAGACACACAGCGAGGGAAGGACATACACACGCAAATCGAGGGTGGGACACGTGCACACGCAGCGAGGGTGGGACACGCGCACACGCAGCGAGGGTGGGACATGCGCACACGCAGCGAGGGTGGGACACGCGCACACGCAGCGAGGGTGGGACACGCGCACACGCAGCGAGGGTGGGACACGCGCTCAGACAGCGAGGGTGGGACCACGCACACACAGCGAGGGAGGGACACATACACACACAGCGAGGGAGGGACACATACAGAGACAGCGAGGGTGGGACCACGCACACACACACACACACACACACACACACACAGCGAGGGAGGGAGACACAATTACACACACACAGCGAGGGAGGGACGGACCCGCACACTCACAGCGTGGGAGGGAGACACAATTACACACACACACACACACACACACACACACACAGAGGGACACGCACGTAAACACACACACAGAGCGAGGGAGGGATACGCACACACACAGCGAGAGAGAGAAACATACACACAATGCGATGGAGTGACACCCACTCAAACAGCGAGTGAGGGACACGCAGTGAAGGGGGGACACACAAGCACACACACCGCGAGGGGGAGGGCATGTGCACACAAATTGAGAGGGGGCACACACACGCAAAGCAAGGGAGGGACACACACAAACATACACACACACCCACACACACACACACACACACACACACACAGAGCGAGGGAGGGACACGTACATACACACAGTGAGGGGGATACACGCATACACACAGAGAGGGAGGGACACACACACACAAAGCGAAGGAGGGACATACACACACACACACAAACACAGAGCAAGTGAGAGATGTGCACACACAGCGAGGGAGGGACAAACACACACACAAGAGATGGACACACACTCAGCGAGGGAGTGACACACGCACACACAGCAAGAGGCGCACACACGCACAAAGCAAGGGCGGGACACGCACACATACACACAGACACACACAGTGTGGGAGTGACACGCATATACACACACACAGCGAGGGAAGGACAGTCACATACACTGTAAAAGGGTTACACATACTCACAGCAAGAGGGGACACGCACACACAGCGAGGGATGGGCACGCGCATGCTCAAGCACACAAACACAGACACACAGCGAGAGAGGGGCACGCACACACACAGCCAGTGAGGGACATGGACACACACAGACACACAGACACACACACACACACACATACACACAGAGCAAGAGAGGGACAACGCGCAAAAACAGTGAGGGGGAGACACATGTGCACACACAGCGAGGGAGGGCCACACACACACGCACAGCAAGAGTAACACACATATACACACACTGGGCAGGAAACTGACACATAAACAGAGAGGGAGGGACACACATACACACACACACACACACACACACACACAGAGAAACACACAGCATGAGGGAAGGACACTCAGATACACTGCAAGAGAGACACACACACTCACAGCGAGGGAAGAACACGCACGTAACCAAGCACACAAACACAGACAAACAGTGAGAGAGGGGCACGCACACACACAGCCAGTGAGGGACCTGGACACACACAGCCAGGGAGGGACATGCGCGCACACATGAGGAGGAGACACATGCACACACAGCGAGGGAAGGCCACACACACACACACACACACACACACACACACAGGGCAAGGGGGTAACTCACACACACACAGCGAGGGAAGGACACACACACACACACACACACACGCAGCAAGAGGGACACACACACACACACAGGGCAAGGGGGTAACTCACACACACACAGTGAGGGAAGAACACGCACACACACGCAGCAAGGGAGGGAAACGCACACACAGAGACAGCGAGAGTGAGACCCAACAAACACACACACACAGAGCGAGGGAGTGTCACACACAGACACACAGAGCAAGGGAGAGTCACACATGCACACACAGAGCGAGGGAGGGACACACACACACACACTAACAGCGTGGGAGGGACACGCACACACAGTGAGGGAGCAACATGCGCATGAGGAAGCACACAAACACAGACACACACAGTGAGAGAGGGACACGCACACACACGCACAGCAAGAAGGACACACACACAGAGCAAGGGGGGAACTCACACATACACAGTGAGGGAGGGACACACACACACATACAGTGAGGGGGCGACACATGCACACACAGCGAGGAAGGGCCACACACACACACACATGCACAGCAAGAGGGTCACGCACAAACACACACACACACACACACACACACACACACACACAGAGCGAGGGAGGGACACGCACATACACACAGTGAGGGGGATACACGCATACACACAGAGAGGGAGGGACACACACACACAAAGCGAAGGAGGGACATACACACAAACACAGAGCAAGTGAGAGACGCGCACACACAGTGAGGGAGGGACAAACACACACACAAGGGACGGACACACACTCAGAGCGAGGGAGTGACATGCGCACACACAACAAGAGGCACACACACACACACATGCACAAAGCAAGGGAGGGACACGCACACATACACACAGCAAGGGAGTGACATGCATATACACACACACAGCGAGGGAAGGACAGTCACATACACTGTAAAAGGGTCACACATACTCACAGCAAGAGGGGACACGCACACACAGCGAGGGATGGACACGCGCATGCTCAAGCACACAAACACAGACACACAGCGAGAGAGGGACATGCACACACATAGCCAGGGAGGGACATGGACACACACACACACACACACATACACACACAGAGCAAGAGAGGGACATACACACACAGCGAGGGAGGGCCACGTACACACATGCACAGCAAGAGTAACACACATACACACACACAGTGCAGGAAACTGACACATAAACAGTGAGGGAGGGACACACATGCATACACACACACACACACACAAGACACACCGCAAGGGAAGGACACTCACATATACTGCAAGAGGGACACACATACTCACAGCAAGAGGGGGACACATACACACAGCGAGGGAAGAACACGCACATGCCCAAGCACACAAACACAGACACACAGCGAGAGAGGGACACACGCACACAGAGACAGCGAGGGTGAGACCACACACACACACACACACACACACACACACACACACACACAGAGCGAGGGAGTGTCTCTCTCACACACACACACACAAACAGAGCGAGGGAGTGTCACACATGTACACACACAGCGAGGGAGGGCCACGCACAGCAAGAGGGACACACACAGAGAGAGCAAGGGGGGAACTCACACATACTCAGTGAGGGAGGGACACACACGCACGCACACATTCAGCGAGGGTGCGACACATGCACAGACAGCGAGGAAGGGCCACGCGCACACACACAGAGCGAGGGAGGGACACACACACAAACACACACACACACCCACACACACACACACACACACACACACACACACACACAGAGCAAGAGGGGCACATACACCCCCAAACACACCCCCCCACACACACACACACACACAGAGCGAGGGAGGGACACACACACACAGCGAGGGAGGGACACACATACACAGACAGCGAGGGAGCGACTCGTGCACGAAGAAGCACACAAACACAGACACACACAGCGAGAGAGGGACACACACACACACACAGCAAGGGAGGGACACATACACACAGAGCAAGGGAGGGACATGCACACACACAGCGAGAGAGGGACACACACATACAGCGAGGGAGGGACACGCAGCAAAGGGACACATACACAGACACAGCGAGGGAAGGTCATGCACACACAGTGAGGGAAGGACACGCTTGCACACATACACAGAGAGCGAGGGACACACACAGAGTGAGGGAGGGACAGGCTGAGATACGCAGGGAGGGAGGGAGCATGGACACACACAGCGTGTAAGGGACACTCACACACAGTAAGGGAGCAAAACGTGCACACATAGCGAGGGAGGGACACACAGCGAAGGAGAGACAAGCACACACAGCACGAAGGGGAGGGCATGTGCACACAAATTGAGAGGGGGCACACACAGCGATGGAGGGACACACAGACACACCGCGAAGGAGGGACAAGCACACACAGCACGAAGGGGAGGGCATGTGCACACAAATTGAGAGGGGGGCACACACACAGCGATGGAGGGACACACACATACACACAGTGAGGGGGATACAGGCAGATACACAGCAAGGGAGAGACACACACTGCGAGGGACGGACACACACAGACACACACAAACACAAAGGGAGAGACGTGCACACACAGCGAGGGAGGGACAAACAAACACACTTATAGTGAGGGGAATACACGCAGACACATAGTGAGGGAGGGACACGCACACGCCGCGAAGGAGGGACACGCACACACATGTCGAGGGGGAGGGGATGTGCACAGAAATTGAGAGGGGGCACACACACAGCGAGGGAGGGACACGCAGACACACAGCGAGGGAGGGACACGCACACACACACAGCGAGAGATGGGGACCCACACATAAAGCAAAGGAGTGACACGCGCACATACACACACAGACACACACACACAAACAAACACAGATCAAACACACACTTACAGTGAGGGGAATACACGCAGACACACAGTGAGGGAGGGACACACACATACACTGCAAGGGAGGGACAAGCACACACCGCGAAGGAGGGACAAGCACACACGTGTCGAGGGGGAGGGCACGTGCTCAGAAATTGAGAGGGGGCACGCGCACACACAGCGAGAGGGGACATGCACAGACATGGCAAGGGTGAGACACACGCACACAGCAAGCTGGTCTCACACACACACACACACACACACACACACACACACACAAGGGATGGACACATACGCGCAAAGCGAGGGAGTGACACGAACACATACATACACCACACAAACACAGAGCAAGGGAGGGACATACACACATGGGACGGACAAATGCATGCAAAGCGAGGGAGGGACACGCACACATACATACACACACACATAAACACAAACCAAGGAATGGACTCATGCACACACAGCAAGGGAGGGACACAAACACACAGCGAGGGAGCGATAGACAAACACACACAAAGCAAGAGAGGGATACGCACACACACAGCGAGAGAGAGAAACATACACACAATGCGATGGAGTGACACCCACTCAAACAGCGAGTGAGGGACACGCAGTGAAGGGGGGACACACAAGCACATACAGTGAGGATGTGACACGTACACACAAAAAGCAAGGAAGGGACACACACACACACACACACACACACTGAGCGAGGGACTTGCTGAGACACGCAGCTAGGGAGGGATGCGCGCACACACAGCGAGGGACACACACACACACACAGCGAGGGGAGGACACACACACACACACACAGCGAGGAAGGGACACACACACACACAGCGAGGGAGGGACATGCACACACACACAGAGGGAGGGACACGCGCACATGCAGCGAGGGAGGGACGCTCACAGACAGCGAGGGGGGGCACACGCACATAGCGAGGGAAAGACACGCTCACACACAGCGAGGGACACACACACACACACAGCGAGGGAGGGACACACACACACACACACACAGCGAGGGAGGGACACGCACACACACAGAGGGAGGGACACGCGCACATACAGCGAGGGAGGGACACGCTCACACACAGCGAGGGGGGATATGCTGACACAGCGAGGGGGGGACACGCTCACACACAGCGAGGGGGGATATGCTGACACAGCGAGGGGGGGAAACGCTAGCACACAGCGAGGGGAGGGACAAGCTCACACACAGCGAGGGAGGGACACGCTCACACACAGCGAGGGAGGGATGCTCACAGACAGCGAGGGGGGGCACACGCACATTGCGAGGGAGGGACACGCTCACACACAGCGAGGGGGACACACACACACACAGCGAGGGTGGGACACACACACACACAGCGAGGGAGGGACACGTACACACACACAGAGGGAGGGACACGCACACACACACAGAGGGAGGGACACGCGCACACACAGCAAGGGGGGGAGCACGCGCACACAGCGAGGGGGGGGACACGCTCACACAGCGAGGGGGGGGACACGCACACACAGCGAGGGGGTATACACGCACACACACAGCGAGGGAGGGACATGCTCACACACAGCGAAGGGAGGGACACACTCACACAAAGCGAGGGGGGGACACGCACACACACAGCGAGGGAGGGACACGCGCACACAGCGAGGGGGGGAAACACGCAAACAGCGAGGGGGTTGAAACACGCACACAGCGAGGGGGGGACACACGCACACAGCGAGGGGGACACACACACACACAGCGAGGGAGGGACACACGCACACAGCGAGGGGGACACACACGCACACAGCGAGGGGGGGGGACACACGCACACAGCGAGAGAGTCACACGCTCACACAGAGCGAGGGAGGGATACACGCACACAGCGAGGGGTGGACACACGCACACAGCGAAGGGTGGAACCCACGCACACAGCGATTGGGGGGGACACACGCACACAGCGAGGGGGTGGACACACGCACACAGCGAGGGGGGAAGCACACGCACACAGCGAGGGGGCGGACACACGCACACAGCGAGGGGGGACACACACGCACACAGCTGGGGACACACACGCACACAGCGAGGGGGGGACACACGCACACAGCGAGGGGGTGGACACACGCACACAGCGAGGGGGGAAACACACGCACACAGCGAGAGGGGAAACACACGCACACAGCGAGGGGGGGGACACACGCACACAGCGAGGGGGGACACACATGCACACAGCTGGGCACACACACGCACACAGCGAGGGGGGGACACACGCACACAGCGGGGGTGGACACACGCACACAGCGAGGGGACACACACACACACAGCGAGGGAGGGACATGCACACACACACACACAGAGAGAGGGACACGCACACACACAGCGAGGGGTGGACATACGCACACACAGCGAGGGGGGGACACGCACACACAGCGAGGGGGGGACACGCGCACACAGCGAGGGGGGATACACGCACACACACATTGTGGGAGGGACACGCTCACACACAGCGGGGGAGGGACATGCTCACACACAGCGAGGGGGGGGACACACGCACACAGCAAGGGAGGTGCACACGCACACAGCGAGGGGGGATACACGCACACACACAGCGAGGGAGGGACACGCTCACACACAGCGAGGGGGGGACACGCTCACACACAGCGAGGGGGTGGACACACACACACAGCGAGGGGGGGTACACACACATAGCGAGGGAGGGACACGCTCACACACAGCGAGGGAGGGACACGCACACACACAGCGAGGGAGGGACACGCTCACACACAGCGGGGGGACACACGCACATAGTGAAGGAGGGACACGCTCACAAACAGCGAGGGAGGGACACGCTCACAGACAGCGAAGGAGGGACATGCTCACACACAGCGAGGGGTACACACGCTCACACACAGCGAGGGAGGGACACGCACACACGGCGAGGGGGACACACACACACACAACGAGGGAGGGACACGCTCACACACAGCGAGGGAGGGACACGCTCACACACAGCGGGGGGACACATGCACATAGCGAAGGAGGGACACGCTCACAAACAGCGAGAGAGGGACACGCTCACAGACAGCGAAGGAGGGACACGCTCATACACAGCGAGGGGGTGACACGCTCACACACAGCGAGGGGGGGACACACGCACACAGCGAGGGGGGGACACGCACACATACAGCGAGGGAGGGACACGCTCACACACAGCGTGGGAGGGACACGCTCACACACAGCGGAGGGGGGACTCACACACACAGCGAGGGAGGGACACGCACACACACACAGAGGGAGGGACACGCACACATACAGCGAGGGGTGGACATGCGCACACACAGCGAGGGGGGGGACACGCGCACACAGCGAGCGGGGACACGCACACACACAGCGAGGGAGGGACACGCTCACACACAGCGTGGGAGGGACACGCTCACACACAGCGTGGGAGGGACACGCTCACACACAGCGTGGGAGGGACACGCTCACACACAGCGGGGGGGACTCACACACACAGCGAGGGAGGGGCACGCTCACACACAGCGAGGGAGGGACACGCTCACACACAGCGGGGGGGACTCACACACACATCGAGGGAGGGACACGCTCACACACAGCGAGGGGGGGACACGCTCACACACAGCGAGGGAGGGACACACGCACACAGCGAGGGGGGTGCACACGCACACAGCAAGGGGGGATACACGCACACACACAGCGAGGGAGGGACACGCTCACAGACAGCGAAGGAGTTACACGCTCACAGACAGCGATGGGGGGACATGCTCACACACAGCGAGGGAGGGACACGCGCACACAGCGAGGGGGACACACACACACACAACGAGGGAGGGACACGCTCACACACAGCGAGGGAGGGACACGCACACACACAGCGAGGGAGGCACACGCTCACACGCAGCGGGAGGGGCACACGCACACAGCGAGCGGGGATACGCGCACACACACAGCGAGGGAGGGACAAGCTCACACACAGCGAAGGAGGGACACGCTCACACACAGCGAAGGAGGGACACGCTCACAGACAGCGAAGGGAGGGACACGCACACACACAGCTAAGGGAGGGACACGCTCACAGACAGCGAAGGAGGGACACACTCACACACAGCGGGGGGGGACACGCTCACACACAGCGAAGGGAGGAACACACTCACACACAGCGAGGGGGGGACACGCACACACACAGCGAGGGTGGGACACGCGCACACTGCGGGGGGGGCACACGCACATAGCGAAGGAGGGACACTATCACACACAGCGAGGGACACACACACACACACAAACACAGCGAAGGAGGGACACGCTCACAGACAGCGAAGGAGGGACACGCTTACAGACAGCGAAGGAGGGACACGCTCACACACAGCGAGGGGGGACACGCTCACAGACAGCGGGGGGGGACATGCACAAACACACAGACGGAGGGACACGCTCATACACAGCGAAGGGAGGGACACGCACACACACACAGAGGGAGGGACACGCACACACACCGAGGGGTGGACATGTGCGCACACACACAGAGGGAGGGACACGCACACACACAGCGAGGGGGGGACACGCGCACACACAGCGTGGGAGTGACACGCTCACACACAGCGGGGGGGACTCACACACACAGCGAGGGAGGGACACGCTCACACACAGCGAGGGGGGGACACGCTCACACACAGCGAGGGGGGGACACACGCACACAGCGAGGGGGGTGCACACGCACACAGCGAGCGGGGATACACGCACACACACAGCGAGGGAGGGACACGTACACACACACAGAGGGAGGGACACGCACACACACACACAGAGGGAGGGACACGCGCACACACAGCGAGGGGGGGCACACGCGCACACAGCGAGGGGGGACACGCTCACACAGCGAGGGGGGGACACGCGCACACAGCGAGGGGGGACTCACACGCACACACACAGCGAGGGAGGGACACGCTCACACACAGCGAAGGGAGGAACACACTCACACACAGCGAGGGGGGGATACGCACACACACAGCGAGGGTCGGACACGCACACACAGCGGGGGGGGAAACACGCAAACAGCGAGGGGGTGGAAACACGCACACAGCGAGGGGGGGACACACGCACACAGCGAGGGGGCGACACACGCACACAGCGAGGGGGGGACACACGCACACAGCGAGGGGGGGACACACGCACACAGCGAGGGGGTGGACACACGCACACAGCGAGGGGGGAAACAATCGCACACAGCGAGGGGGGGACACACGCACACAGCGAGAGAGTGAAACGCTCACACAGAGCGAGGGAGGGATACACGCACACAGCGAGGGGGGACACACGCACACAGCGAGGGGGGACACACACGCACACAGCGAGGGGGATACACGCACACACACAGCGAGGGAGGGACACGCTCACACACAGCGAGGGGGGGCACACGCACATTGCGAAGCAGGGACACGCTCACACTCAGCGAGGGAGGGACACACACACACAGCGAGGGAGGGACACGCACACACACACACACACACAGAGAGGGACACGCACACACACAGCGAGGGGTGGACATACGCACACACAGCGAGGGGGGGGACACGCACACACAGCGAGGGGGGACACGCGCACACAGCGAGGGGGGATACACGCACACACACATTGTGGGAGGGACACGCTCACACACAGTGGGGGGACTCACACACACAGCGAGGGAGGGACACGCTCACACACAGCGAGGGAGGGACATGCTCACACACAGCGAGGGGGGGGACACACGCACACAGCAAGGGAGGTGCACACGCACACAGCGAGGGGGGATACACGCACACACACAGCGAGGGAGGGACACGCTCACACACAGCGAGGGGGGGACACGCTCACACACAGCGAGGGGGTGGACACACACACACAGCGAGGGGGGGGACACACACATAGCGAGGGAGGGACACGCTCACACACAGCGAGGGAGGGACACGCACACACACAGCGAGGGAGGGACACGCTCACACACAGCGAGGGAGGCACACGCTCACACGCAGCGTGGGGGCACACGCACACAGCGAGCGGGGATACGCGCACACACACAGCGAGGGAGGGACAAGCTCACACACAGCGAAGGAGGGACACACGCACACAGCGAGGGGGGTGCACACGCACACAGCGAGGGGGGATACACGCACACACACAGCGAAGGAGGGACACGCTCACAGACAGCGAAGGGAGGGACACGCACACACACAGCTAAGGGAGGGACACGCTCACAGACAGCGAAGGAGGGACACACTCACACACAGCGAGGGGGGGGGACACACGCACACAGCGAGGTGGGACACACACACACACAGCGAGGGAGGGACACACGCACACAGCGGGGGAGGTTCACGCACACAGCGAGGGGGGGATACACGCACACATCGAGGTGGGGGACACGCACACACACATCGAGGGGGGGACACACACACACAGCGAGGGAGGGATACACGCACATAGCGAGGGGGGGACACACGCACACAGCGAGGGGGGACACACACGCACACAGCGAGGGGGGGGACACGCACACACAGCGAGGGGGTATACACGCACACACACAGCGAGGGAGGGACATGCTCACACACAGCGAAGGGAGGGACACACTCACACACAGCGAGGGGGGGACACGCACACACACAGCGAGGGAGGGACACGCGCACACAGCGATGGGGGGAAACACACACACACAGCGAAGGAGGGACACGTACACACACACAGAGGGAGGGACACGCAAACACAGACAGAGGGAGGGACACGCGCACACACAGCAAGAGGGGGAACACGCACACACAGCGAGGGGGGTACACGCTCACACAGCGAGGTGGGGGACACGCACACACAGCGAGGGGGTATACACGCACGCACACAGCGAGGGAGGGACATGCTCACACACAGCGAAGGGAGGGACACGCTCACACACAGCGAGGAGGGGACACGCACACACACAGCGAGGGAGGGACACGCGCACACAGCGAGGGGGGGAAACACGCAAACAGCGAGGGGGTTGAAACACGCACACAGCGAGGGGGGGACACACGCACACAGCGAGGGGGGGACACACACACACAGCGAGGGAGGGACACATGCACACAGCGATGGGGGGACACACGCACACAGCGAGGGGGGGGACACACGCACACAGCGAGAGAGTGACACGCTCACACAGAGCGAGGGAGGGATACACGCACACAGCGAGGGGGTGGACACACGCACACAGCGAGGGGGGAAGCACACGCACACAGCGAGGGGGCGGACACACGCACACAGCGAGGGGGGACTCACACGCACACAGCTGGGGACACACACGCACACAGCGAGGGGGGGACACACACACACAGCGAGGGGGTGGACACACGCACACAGCGAGGGGGGAAGCACACGCACACAGCGAGGGGGCGGACACACGCACACAGCGAGGGGGGGGACACACGCACACAGCGAGGGGGGACACACACGCACACAGCTGGGGACACACACGCACACAGCGAGGGGGGGACACACGCACACAGCGGGGGGGACACACGCACAAAGCGAGGGGGGGGACACGCTCACACAGCGAGGGGGGGGACACGCACACACACAGCGAGGGAGGGAACCGCTCACACACAGCGAGGGGGGGCACACGCACATTGCGAAGCAGGGACACGCTCACACTCAGCGAGGGAGGGACACACACACACAGCGAGGGAGGGACACGCACACACACACACACACACACAGCGAGGGGGATACACGCACACACACAGCGAGGGAGGGACACGCTCACACACAGCGAGGGGGGGCACACGCACATTGCGAAGCAGGGACACGCTCACACTCAGCGAGGGAGGGACACACACACACAGCGAGGGAGGGACACGCACACACACACACACAGAGAGAGGGACACGCACACACACAGCGAGGGGTGGACATACGCACACACAGCGAGGGGGGGACACGCACACACAGCGAGGGGGGACACGCGCACACAGCGAGGGGGGATACACACACACACACATTGTGGGAGGGACACGCTCACACACAGCGGGGGGACTCACACACACAGCGAGGGAGGGACACGCTCACACACAGCGAGGGAGGGACATGCTCACACACAGCGAGGGGGGGGACACACGCACACAGCAAGGGAGGTGCACACGCACACAGCGAGGGGGGATACACGCACACACACAGCGAGGGAGGGACACGCTCACACACAGCGAGGGGGGGACACGCTCACACACAGCGAGGGGGTGGACACACACACACAGCGAGGGGGGGGACACACACATAGCGAGGGAGGGACACGCTCACACACAGCGAGGGAGGGACACGCACACACACAGCGAGGGAGGGACACGCTCACACACAGCGGGGGGGGGACACGCAGATAGCGAAGGAGGGACACGCTCACAAACAGCGAGGGAGGGACACGCTCACAGACAGCGAAGGAGGGACATGCTCACACACAGCGAGGGGGACACACGCTCACACACAGCGAGGGAGGGACACGCACACATGGCGAGGGGGACACACACACACACAACGAGGGAGGGACACGCTCACACACAGCGAGGGAGGGACACGCACACACACAGCGAGGGAGGGACACGCTCACACACAGCGGGGGGACACACGCACATAGCGAAGGAGGGACACGCTCACAAACAGCGAGAGAGGGACACGCTCACAGACAGCGAAGGAGGGACACGCTCACACACAGCGAGGGGGTGACACGCTCACACACAGCGAGGGGGGGACACACGCACACAGCGAGGGGGGGACACGCACACATACAGCGAGGGAGGGACACGCTCACACACAGCGTGGGAGGGACACGCTCACACACAGCGGAGGGGGGACTCACACACACAGCGAGGGAGGGACACGCACACACACACAGAGGGAGGGACACGCACACATACAGCGAGGGGTGGACATGCGCACACACAGCGAGGGGGGGGACACGCGCACACAGCGAGCGGGGACACGCACACACACAGCGAGGGAGGGACACGCTCACACACAGCGTGGGAGGGACACGCTCACACACAGCGTGGGAGGGACACGCTCACACACAGCGTGGGAGGGACACGCTCACACACAGCGGGGGGGACTCACACACACAGCGAGGGAGGGGCACGCTCACACACAGCGAGGGAGGGACACGCTCACACACAGCGGGGGGGACTCACACACACATCGAGAGAGGGACACGCTCACACACAGCGAGGGGGGGACACGCTCACACACAGCGAGGGAGGGACACACGCACACAGCGAGGGGGGTGCACACGCACACAGCGAGGGGGGATACACGCACACACACAGCGAGGGAGGGACACGCTCACAGACAGCGAAGGAGGGACACGCTGACAGACAGCGATGGGGGGACATGCTCACACACAGCGAGGGAGGGACACGCTCACACACAACAAGGGAGGGACACGCGCACACAGCGAGGGACACACACACACACACAAACACAGCGAAGGAGGGACACGCTTACAGACAGCGAAGGAGGGACACGCTCACACACAGCGAGGGGGGACACGCTCACAGACAGCGGGGGGGGGACACGCACAAACACACAGAGGGAGGGACACGCTCACACACAGCGAAGGGAGGGACACGCACACACACACAGAGGGAGGGACACGCACACACACCGAGGGGTGGACATGTGCGCACACACACAGAGGGAGGGACACGCACACACACAGCGAGGGGGGGACACGCGCACACACAGCGTGGGAGTGACACGCTCAAACACAGCGGGGGGGACTCACACACACATCGAGGGAGGGACACGCTCACACACAGCGAGGGGGGGACACGCTCACACACAGCGAGCGGGGGGACACACGCACACAGCGAGGGGGGTGCACACGCACTCAGCGAGCGGGGATACACGCACACACACAGCGAGGGAGGGACACGTACACACACACAGAGGGAGGGACACGCACACACACACACAGAGGGAGGGACACGCGCACACACAGCGAGGGGGGACTCACACGCACACACACAGCGAGGGAGGGACACGCTCACACACAGCGAAGGGAGGAACACACTCACACACAGCGAGGGGGGGATACGCACACACACAGTGAGGGTCGGACACGCGCACACAGCGAGGGAGGGACACATGCACACAGCGAGGGGGGGACACACGCACACAGCGAGGGGGGGGACACACGCACACAGCGAGGGGGTGGACACACGCACACAGCGAGGGGGGAAACACACGCACACAGCGAGGGGGGGACACACGCACACAGCGAGAGAGTGAAACGCTCACACAGAGCGAGGGAGGGATACACGCACACAGCGAGGGGGGACACACGCACACACCGAGGGGTGGAACACACGCACACAGCGATTGGGGAGACACACGCACACAGCGAGGGGGGGAACACACGCACACAGCGATTGGGGGGACACACGCACACAGCGAGGGGGTGGACACACGCACACAGCGAGGGGGGAAACACATGCACACAGCGAGGGGGGGGACACACGCACACAGCGAGGGGGGACACACACGCACACAGCGAGGGGGGACACACACGCACACAGCTGGGGATACACACGCACACAGCAAGGGGGGGACACATGCACACAGCGAGGGGGTGGACAAACACACACAGCGAGGGGGGAAACACACGCACACAGTAAGGGGGGGGACACACGCACACAGCGAGGGGGGACACACGCACACAGCGAGGGGGGACACACACGCACACAGCTGGGGACACACACGCACACAGCAAGGGGGGGACACATGCACACAGCGAGGGGGTGGACAAACACACACAGCGAGGGGGGAAACACACGCACACAGTAAGGGGGGGGACACACGCACTCAGCGAGGGGGGACACACGCACACAGCGAGGGGGGACACACACGCACACAGCTGGGGACACACACGCACACAGCGAGGGGGGGACACACGCACACAGCGAGGGGGGGACACACGCACACAGCGAGGGGGGACACACACGCACAAAGCGAGGGGGGATACACGCACACACACAGCGAGGGAGGGACACGCTCACACACAGCGAGGGGTGCACACGCACATTGCGAAGCAGGGACACGCTCACACACAGCAAGGGAGGGACACACACACACAGCGAGGGAGGGACACGCACACACACACACACACACACACACACACACACACACACAGAGGGACACGCACACACACAGCGAGGGGGACTCACACACACAGCGAGGGAGGGACACGCTCACACACAGCGAGGGAGGGACATGCTCACACACAGCGAGGGGGGTGCACACGCACACAGCGAGCGGGGATACAAGCACACACACAGCGTGGGAGGGACACGCTCACACACAGCGGAGTGGGGACTCATGCACACAGCGAAGGAGGGACACGCACACACACACAGAGGGAGGGACACGCACACACACAGCGAGGGGCGGACATGCGCACACACAGCGAGGGGGGGGACACGCGCACACAGCGAGCGGGGACACGCACACACACAGCGAGGGAGGGACATGCTCACACACAGCGTGGGAGGGACACGCTCACACACAGCATGGGAGGGACACGCTCACACACAGCGTGGGAGGGACACGCTCAGACACAGCGGGGGGGACTCACACTCACAGCGAGGGAGGGGCACGCTCACACACAGCGAGGAAGGGACACGCTCACACACAGCGGGGGGGACTCACACACACATCGAGGGAGGGACACGCTCACACACAGCGAGGGGGGGACACGCTCACACACAGCGAGGGAGGGACACACGCACACAGCGAGGGGAGTGCACACGCACACAGCGAGGGGGGATACACGCACACACACAGCGAGGGAGGGACACGCTCACAGACAGCGAAGGAGGGACACGCTCACAGACAGCGAGGGGGGGACATGCTCACACAGAGCGAGGGAGGGAAACGCTCACACACAGCAAGGGAGGAACACGCGCACACAGCGAGGTGGGACACACACACACACAACGAGGGAGGGACACGCTCACACACAGCGAGGGAGGGACACGCACACACACACAGCGAGGGAGGCGCACGCTCACACGCAGCGGGGGGGGCACACGCACACAGCGAGCGGGGATACGCGCACACACACAGCGAGGGAGGGACAAGCTCACACACAGCGAAGGAGAGACACGCTCACACACAGCGAAGGAGGGACACGCTCACAGACAGCGAAGGGAGGGACACGCACACACACAGCTAAGGGAGGGACACGCTCACAGACAGCGAAGGAGGGACACACTCACACACAGCGAGGGGGGGGGGACACACGCACACAGCGAGGTGGGACACACACACACACAGCGAGGGAGGGACACACGCACACAGCGGGGGAGGTTCACGCACACATCGAGGTGGGGGACACGCACACACACATCGAGGGGGGACACACACACACAGCGAGGGAGGGATACACGCACACAGCGAGGGGGGGACACACGCACACAGCGAGGGGGGACACACACGCACACATCGAGGTGGGGGACACGCACACACACAGCGAGGGGGACACTCACGCAAACAGCGAAGGGGACACACACGCACACAGCGGGGGGGGGACACATGCACACAGCGAGGGGGGGGACACGCACACACAGCGAGGGGGTATACACGCACACACACAGCGAGGGAGGGACATGCTCACACACAGCGAAGGGAGGGACACACTCACACACAGCGAGGGGGGGACACGCACACACACAGCGAGGGAGGGACACGCGCACACAGCGAGGGGGAGAAACACACAAACACAGCGAGGTAGGGACACGTACACACACACAGAGGGAGGGACACGCACACACACACAGAGGGAGGGACACGCGCACACACAGCAAGGGGGCGAACACGCGCACACAGCGAGGGGGGGACACGCTCACACAGCGAGGGGGGGGACACGCACACACAGCGAGGGGGTATACACGCACACACACAGCGAGGGAAGGACATGCTCACACACAGCGAAGGGAGGGACACATTCACACACAGCGAGGGGGAGACACGCGCACACAGCGAGGGGAGGAAACACGCAAACAGCGAGGGGGTTGAAACACGCACACAGCGAGGGGGGGACACACGCACACAGCGAGGGGGACACACACACACACAGCGAGGGAGGGACACATGCACACAGCGAGGGGGGGGACACACGCACACAGCGAGGGGGGGGGACACACGCACAAAGCGAGAGAGTGACACGCTCACACAGAGCGAGGGAGGGATACACGCACACAGCGAGGGGGGGAACACACGCACACAGCGATTGGGGGGGACACACGCACACAGCGAGGGGGTGGACACACGCACACAGCGAGGGGGAAAGCACACACACACAGCGAGGGGGCGGACACACGCACACAGCGAGGGGGGACACACACGCACACAGCTGGGGACACACACGCACACAGCGAGGGGGGGACACACGCACACAGCGAGGGGGTGGACACACGCACACAGCGAGGGGGGAAACACACGCACACAGCGAGGGGGGAAACACACGCACACAGCGAGGGGGGGACACACGCACACAGCGAGGGGGTGGACACACGCACACAGCGAGGGGGGAAACACACGCACACAGCGAGGGGGGACACACACGCACACAGCTGGGGACACACACGCACACAGCGAGGGGGGGACACACGCACACAGCGGGGGGGGGACACACGCACACAGCGAGGGGGGGGACACGCTCACACAGCGAGGGGGGGGACACACACGCACACAGCGAGGGGGGGACACACGCACACAGCGGGGGGGGGCACACGCACACAGCGAGGGGGGGGACACGCTCACACAGCGAGGGGGGGGACACGCACACACACAGCGAGGGAGGGACACGCTCACACACAGCGAGGGGGGGCACATGCACATTGCGAAGCAGGGACACGCTCACACTCACCGAGGGAGGGACACACACACACAGCGAGGGAGGGACACGCACACACACACACACACACAGAGAGGGACACGCACACACACAGCGAGGGGTGGACATACGCACACACAGCGAGGGGGACACACACACACACAGCGAGGGAGGCACACATGCACACAGCGAGGGGGGGACACACGCACACAGCGAGGGGGGGGACACGCACACAGCGAGAGAGTGACACGCTCACACAGAGCGAGGGAGGAATACACGCACACAGCGAGGGGGGGGAACACACGCACACAGCGATTGGGGGGACACACGCACACAGCGAGGGGGTGGACACACGCACACAGCGAGGGGGGAAGCACACGCACACAGCGAGGGGGCGGACACACGCACACAGCGAGGGGGGACACACACGCACACAGCTGGGGACACACACGCACACAGCGAGGGGGGGACACACGCACACATCGAGGGGGTGGACACACGCACACAGCGAGGGGGGAAACACACGCACACAGCGAGGGGGGAAACACACGCACACAGCGAGGGGGGGGACACACGCACACAGCGAGGGGGGACACACACGCACACAGCTGGGGACACACACGCACACAGCGAGGGGGGACACACGCACACAGCGGGGGGGGACACACGCACACAGCGAGGGGGGACACACACGCACACAGCGAGGGGGATACACGCACACACACAGCGAGGGAGGGACACGCTCACACACAGCGAGGGGGGGCACACGCACATTGCGAAGCAGGGACACGCTCACACTCAGCGAGGGAGGGACACACACACACAGCGAGGGAGGGACACGCACACACACACACACACAGAGAGAGGGACACGCACACACACAGCGAGGGGTGGACATACGCACACACAGCGAGGGGGGGACACGCACACACAGCGAGGGGGGACACGCGCACACAGCGAGGGGGGATACACGCACACACACATTGTGGGAGGGACACGCTCACACACAGCGGGTGGACTCACACACACAGCGAGGGAGGGACACGCTCACACACAGAGAGGGAGGGACATGCTCACACACAGCGAGGGGGGGACACACGCACACAGCAAGGGAGGTGCACACGCACACAGCGAGGGGGGATACACGCACACACACAGCGAGGGAGGGACACGCTCACACACAGCGAGGGGGGGACACGCTCACACACAGCGAGGGGGTGGACACACGCACACAGCGAGGGGGGGGACACACACATAGCGAGGGAGGGACACGCTCACACACAGCGAGGGAGGGACACGCACACACACAGCGAGGGAGGGACACGCTTACACACAGCGGGGGGGGACACGCACATAGCGAAGGAGGGACACGCTCACAAACAGCGAGGGAGGGACACGCTCACAGACAGCGAAGGAGGGACATGCTCACACACAGCCAGGGGGACACACGCTCACACACAGCGAGGGAGGGACACGCACACACGGCGAGGGGGACACACACACACACAACGAGGGAGGGACACGCTCACACACAGCGAGGGAGGGACACGCACACACACAGCGAGGGAGGGACACGCTCACACACAGCGGGGGGACACACGCACATAGCGAAGGAGGGACACGCTCACAAACAGCGAGAGAGGGACACGCTCACAGACAGCGAAGGAGGGACACGCTCACACACAGCGAGGGGGTGACACGCTCACACACAGCGAGGGGGGGACACACGCACACAGCGAGGGGGGGACACGCACACATACAGCGAGGGAGGGACACGCTCACACACAGCGTGGGAGGGACACGCTCACACACAGCGGAGGGGGGACTCACACACACAGCGAGGGAGGGACACGCACACACACACAGAGGGAGGGACACGCACACATACAGCGAGGGGTGGACATGCGCACACACAGCGAGGGGGGGGACACGCGCACACAGCGAGCGGGGACACGCACACACACAGCGAGGGAGGGACACGCACACACACAGCGAGGGAGGGACACGCTCACACACAGCGAGGGGGGGCACACGCACATTGCGAAGCAGGGACACGCTCACACTCAGCGAGGGAGGGACACACACACACAGCGAGGGAGGGACACGCACACACACACACACACAGAGAGAGGGACACGCACACACACAGCGAGGGGTGGACATACGCACACACAGCGAGGGGGACACACACACACACAGCGAGGGAGGCACACATGCACACAGCGAGGGGGGGACACACGCACACAGCGAGGGGGGGGACACGCACACAGCGAGAGAGTGACACGCTCACACAGAGCGAGGGAGGAATACACGCACACAGCGAGGGGGGGGAACACACGCACACAGCGATTGGGGGGACACACGCACACAGCGAGGGGGTGGACACACGCACACAGCGAGGGGGGAAGCACACGCACACAGCGAGGGGGCGGACACACGCACACAGCGAGGGGGGACACACACGCACACAGCTGGGGACACACACGCACACAGCGAGGGGGGGACACACGCACACATCGAGGGGGTGGACACACGCACACAGCGAGGGGGGAAACACACGCACACAGCGAGGGGGGAAACACACGCACACAGCGAGGGGGGGGACACACGCACACAGCGAGGGGGGACACACACGCACACAGCTGGGGACACACACGCACACAGCGAGGGGGGACACACGCACACAGCGGGGGGGGACACACGCACACAGCGAGGGGGGACACACACGCACACAGCGAGGGGGATACACGCACACACACAGCGAGGGAGGGACACGCTCACACACAGCGAGGGGGGGCACACGCACATTGCGAAGCAGGGACACGCTCACACTCAGCGAGGGAGGGACACACACACACAGCGAGGGAGGGACACGCACACACACACACACACAGAGAGAGGGACACGCACACACACAGCGAGGGGTGGACATACGCACACACAGCGAGGGGGGGACACGCACACACAGCGAGGGGGGACACGCGCACACAGCGAGGGGGGATACACGCACACACACATTGTGGGAGGGACACGCTCACACACAGCGGGTGGACTCACACACACAGCGAGGGAGGGACACGCTCACACACAGAGAGGGAGGGACATGCTCACACACAGCGAGGGGGGGACACACGCACACAGCAAGGGAGGTGCACACGCACACAGCGAGGGGGGATACACGCACACACACAGCGAGGGAGGGACACGCTCACACACAGCGAGGGGGGGACACGCTCACACACAGCGAGGGGGTGGACACACGCACACAGCGAGGGGGGGGACACACACATAGCGAGGGAGGGACACGCTCACACACAGCGAGGGAGGGACACGCACACACACAGCGAGGGAGGGACACGCTTACACACAGCGGGGGGGGGACACGCACATAGCGAAGGAGGGACACGCTCACAAACAGCGAGGGAGGGACACGCTCACAGACAGCGAAGGAGGGACATGCTCACACACAGCCAGGGGGACACACGCTCACACACAGCGAGGGAGGGACACGCACACACGGCGAGGGGGACACACACACACACAACGAGGGAGGGACACGCTCACACACAGCGAGGGAGGGACACGCACACACACAGCGAGGGAGGGACACGCTCACACACAGCGGGGGGACACACGCACATAGCGAAGGAGGGACACGCTCACAAACAGCGAGAGAGGGACACGCTCACAGACAGCGAAGGAGGGACACGCTCACACACAGCGAGGGGGTGACACGCTCACACACAGCGAGGGGGGGACACACGCACACAGCGAGGGGGGGACACGCACACATACAGCGAGGGAGGGACACGCTCACACACAGCGTGGGAGGGACACGCTCACACACAGCGGAGGGGGGACTCACACACACAGCGAGGGAGGGACACGCACACACACACAGAGGGAGGGACACGCACACATACAGCGAGGGGTGGACATGCGCACACACAGCGAGGGGGGGGACACGCGCACACAGCGAGCGGGGACACGCACACACACAGCGAGGGAGGGACACGCACACACACAGCGAGGGAGGGACACGCTCACACACAGCGAGGGGGGGCACACGCACATTGCGAAGCAGGGACACGCTCACACTCAGCGAGGGAGGGACACACACACACAGCGAGGGAGGGACACGCACACACACACACACACAGAGAGAGGGACACGCACACACACAGCGAGGGGTGGACATACGCACACACAGCGAGGGGGGGACACACACACACAGCGAGGGAGGCACACATGCACACAGCGAGGGGGGGACACACGCACACAGCGAGGGGGGGGACACGCACACAGCGAGAGAGTGACACGCTCACACAGAGCGAGGGAGGAATACACGCACACAGCGAGGGGGGGGAACACACGCACACAGCGATTGGGGGGACACACGCACACAGCGAGGGGGTGGACACACGCACACAGCGAGGGGGGAAGCACACGCACACAGCGAGGGGGCGGACACACGCACACAGCGAGGGGGGACACACACGCACACAGCTGGGGACACACACGCACACAGCGAGGGGGGGACACACGCACACATCGAGGGGGTGGACACACGCACACAGCGAGGGGGGAAACACACGCACACAGCGAGGGGGGAAACACACGCACACAGCGAGGGGGGGGACACACGCACACAGCGAGGGGGGACACACACGCACACAGCTGGGGACACACACGCACACAGCGAGGGGGGACACACGCACACAGCGGGGGGGGGACACACGCACACAGCGAGGGGGGACACACACGCACACAGCGAGGGGGATACACGCACACACACAGCGAGGGAGGGACACGCTCACACACAGCGAGGGGGGGCACACGCACATTGCGAAGCAGGGACACGCTCACACTCAGCGAGGGAGGGACACACACACACAGCGAGGGAGGGACACGCACACACACACACACACAGAGAGAGGGACACGCACACACACAGCGAGGGGTGGACATACGCACACACAGCGAGGGGGGGACACGCACACACAGCGAGGGGGGACACGCGCACACAGCGAGGGGGGATACACGCACACACACATTGTGGGAGGGACACGCTCACACACAGCGGGTGGACTCACACACACAGCGAGGGAGGGACACGCTCACACACAGAGAGGGAGGGACATGCTCACACACAGCGAGGGGGGGACACACGCACACAGCAAGGGAGGTGCACACGCACACAGCGAGGGGGGATACACGCACACACACAGCGAGGGAGGGACACGCTCACACACAGCGAGGGGGGGACACGCTCACACACAGCGAGGGGGTGGACACACGCACACAGCGAGGGGGGGGACACACACATAGCGAGGGAGGGACACGCTCACACACAGCGAGGGAGGGACACGCACACACACAGCGAGGGAGGGACACGCTTACACACAGCGGGGGGGGACACGCACATAGCGAAGGAGGGACACGCTCACAAACAGCGAGGGAGGGACACGCTCACAGACAGCGAAGGAGGGACATGCTCACACACAGCGAGGGGGACACACGCTCACACACAGCGAGGGAGGGACACGCACACACGGCGAGGGGGACACACACACACACAACGAGGGAGGGACACGCTCACACACAGCGAGGGAGGGACACGCACACACACAGCGAGGGAGGGACACGCTCACACACAGCGGGGGGACACACGCACATAGCGAAGGAGGGACACGCTCACAAACAGCGAGAGAGGGACACGCTCACAGACAGCGAAGGAGGGACACGCTCACACACAGCGAGGGGGTGACACGCTCACACACAGCGAGGGGGGGACACACGCACACAGCGAGGGGGGGACACGCACACATACAGCGAGGGAGGGACACGCTCACACACAGCGTGGGAGGGACACGCTCACACACAGCGGAGGGGGGACTCACACACACAGCGAGGGAGGGACACGCACACACACACAGAGGGAGGGACACGCACACATACAGCGAGGGGTGGACATGCGCACACACAGCGAGGGGGGGGACACGCGCACACAGCGAGCGGGGACACGCACACACACAGCGAGGGAGGGACACGCTCACACACAGCGTGGGAGGGACACGCTCACACACAGCGAGGGGGGACACGCTCACACACAGCGTGGGAGGGACACGCTCACACACAGCGGGGGGGACTCACACACACAGCGAGGGAGGGGCACGCTCACAGACAGCGAAGGAGGGACACGCTCACAGACAGCGAGGGGGGGACATGCTCACACACAGCGAGGGAGGGACACGCTCACACACAGCAAGGGAGGGACACGCGCACACAGCGAGGGGGACACACACACACACAACGAGGGAGTGACACGCTCACACACAGCGAGGGAGGGACACGCACACACACAGCGAGGGAGGCACACGCTCACACGCAGCGGGAGGGGCACACGCACACAGCGAGCGGGGATACGCGCACACACACAGCGAGGGAGGGACAAGCTCACACACAGCGAAGGAGGGACACGCTCACACACAGCGAAGGAGGGACACGCTCACAGACAGCGAAGGGAGGGACACGCACACACACAGATAAGGGAGGGACACGCTCACAGACAGCGAAGGAGGGACACACTCACACACAGCGAGGGAGGGACACACGCACACAGCGAGGGGGGTGCACACGCACACAGCGAGGGGGGATACACGCACACACACAGCGAGGGAGGGACACGCTCACAGACAGCGAAGGAGGGACACGCTCACAGACAGCGAGGGGGGGACATGCTCACACACAGCGAGGGAGGGACACGCTCACACACAGCAAGGGAGGGACACGCGCACACAGCGAGGGACACACACACACACACAACGAGGGAGGGACACGCTCACACACAGCGAGGGAGGGACACGCACACACACAGCGAGGGAGGCACACGCTCACACGCAGCGGGAGGGGCACACGCACACAGCGAGCGGGGATACGCGCACACACACAGCGAGGGAGGGACAAGCTCACACACAGCGAAGGAGGGACACGCTCACACACAGCGAAGGAGGGACACGCTCACAGACAGCGAAGGGAGGGACACGCACACACACAGATAAGGGAGGGACACGCTCACAGACAGCGAAGGAGGGACACACTCACACACAGCGAGGGGGGGACACGCTCACACACAGCGAAGGGAGGAACACACTCACACACAGCGAGGGGGGGACACGCACACACACAGCGAGGGTGGGACACGCGCACACTGCGGGGGGGGCACACGCACATAGCGAAGGAGGGACACTATCACACACAGCGAGGGACACACACACACACACAAACACAGCGAAGGAGGGACACGCTCACAGACAGCGAAGGAGGGACACGCTTACAGACAGCGAAGGAGGGACACGCTCACACACAGCGAGGGGGGACACGCTCACAGACAGCGGGGGGGACACGCACAAACACACAGAGGGAGGGACACGCTCACACACAGCGAAGGGAGGGACACGCACACACACACAGAGGGAGGGACACGCACACACACCGAGGGGTGGACATGCGCGCACACACACAGAGGGAGGGACACGCACACGCACAGCGAGGGGGGGACACGCGCACACACAGCGTGGGAGGGACACGCTCACACACAGCGGGGGAGACTCACACACACAGCGAGGGAGGGACACCCTCACACACAGCGAGGGGGGGACACGCTCACACACAGCGAGGGGGGGGACACACGCACACAGCGAGGGGGGTGCACACGCACACAGCGAGCGGGGATACACGTACACACACAGCGAGGGAGGGACACGCACACACACACAGAGGGAGGGACACGCGCACACACAGCGAGGGGGGGCACACGCGCACACAGCGAGGGGGGGATACGCACACACACAGCGAGGGTCGGACACGCGCACACAGCGGGGGGGGGAACACGCAAACAGCGAGGGGGTGGAAACACGCACACAGCGAGGGTGGGACACACGCACACAGAGAGGGGGCACACACGCACACAGGGAGGGGGGGACACATGCACACAGCGAGGGGGGGGACACACGCACACAGCGAGGGGGTGGACACACGCACACAGCGAGGGGGGAAACACACGCACACAGCGAGGGGGGGACACACGCACACAGCGAGAGAGTGAAACGCTCACACAGAGCGAGGGAGGGATACACGCACACAGCGAGGGGGGACACACGCACACACCGAGGGGGGAAACACACGCACACAGCGAGGGGGGAAACACATGCACACAGCGAGGGGGGGGACACACGCACACAGCGAGGGGGGACACACACGCACACAGCGAGGGGGGACACACACGCACACAGCTGGGGACACACACGCACACAGCAAGGGGGGGACACATGCACACAGCGAGGGGGTGGACAAACACACACAGCGAGGGGGGAAACACACGCACACAGTAAGGGGGGGGACACACGCACACAGCGAGGGGGGACACACGCACACAGCGAGGGGGGACACACACGCACACAGCTGGGGACACACACGCACACAGCGAGGGGGGGACACATGCACACACCAAGGGGGGGGAACACACGCACACAGCGATTGGGGGGACACACGCACACAGCGAGGGGGGGGACACACGCACACAGCGAGGGGGGACACACACGCTCTGAGCTGGGGACACACATGCACACAGCGAGGGGGGGACACATGCACACCGCGAGGGGGTGGACACACACACACAGCGAGGGGGGAAACACACGCACACAGCGAGGGGGGACACACGCTCACAGCTGGGGACACACACGCACACAGCGAGGGGGGGGACACACGCACACAGCGAGGGGGGACACACACGCACACAGCGAGGGGGGATACACGCACAGACACAGCGAGGGGGGGCACACACACATTGATAAGCAGGGACACACACACACACACACACAGAGGGACACGCACACACACAGCGAGGGGTGGACATACGCACACGCAGCGAGGGGGAGACACGCACACACAGCAAGGGTCAACACGCGCACACAGCGAGGGGGGATACACGCACACACACATCGTGGGAGGGACACGCTCACACACAGCGGGGGGGACTCACACACACAGCGAGGGAGGGACTCGCTCACACACAGCGAGGGAGGGACATGCTCACACACAGCGAGGGAGGGACACGCTCACACACAGCAAGGGGGGGGACACACGCACACAGCAAGGGAGGTGCACACGCACACAGCGAGGGGGGATACACGCAAACACACAGCGAGGGAGGGATACGCTCACACACAGCGAGGGGGGACAGGCTCACACACAGCGAGGGGGTGGACACACACACACAGCGAGGGGGGGACACACACATAGCGAGGGAGGGACACACACACACAGCGAGGTGGGGGACACGCACACACACAGCGAGGGAGGGATACACGCACATAGCGAAGGAGGGACACGCTCACACACAGCGATGGGGGGACACACGCACACAGCGAGGGGGGGACACACGCACGCAGCGAGGGCGGGGACTCACGCACACAGCGAGGGGGGGACACACGCACACAGCGAGGGGGGGGACACGCACACAGCGATGGGGGGGACACGCACACAGCAAGGGGGGGACAAGCACATAGCGAATGAGGGACACGCTCACAAACAGCGAGGGAGGGACACGCTCACAGACAGCGAAGGAGGGACACGCTCACACACAGCGAGGGGGGGACACGCTCACACACAGCGAGGGGGGGGGACACACGCACACAGCGGGTTGGGACACGCACACATACAGCGAGGGAGGGACACGCTCACACACAGCATGGGAGGGACATGCACACACACACAGAGGGAGGGACACGCTCACACACAGCGAGGGGGGGACACGCTCACACACAGCGAGGGGGTGGACATGCGCACACACAGCGAGGGGGGGGACACGCGCACACAGCGAGGGGGTGACACGCGCACACAGCGGGGGGGGCACGCACACACACAGCGAGGGAGGGACACGCTCACACACAGCGTGGGAGGGACACGCTCACACACAGCGGGGGGGACACACGCACACAGCGAGGAGGGTGCACACGCACACAGCGAGGGGTGATACAAGCACACACACAGCGAGGGAGGGACACGCTCACAGAAAGCGAAGGAGGGACACGCTCACAGACAGCGAGGGGGGGACAAGCTCATACACAGCGAGGGAGGGACACGCACACACAGTGAGGGGGACACACACACACACGAGGTAGGGACACGCTCACACACAGCGAGGGAGGGACACGCACACACACAGCGAGGGAGGGACACGCTCACACACAGCGGGGGGGGACACGCACATAGCGAAGGAGGGACACGCTCACACAGCGAGGGGGGGAAACACGCACACAGCGAGGGGGGGACACACGCACACAGCGAGGGGGGACACACACGCACACAGCTGGGGACACACACGCACACAGCGAGGGGGGGACACACGCACACAGCGAGGGGGTGGACACACGCACACAGCGAGAGAGTGACACGCTCACACAGAGTGAGGGAGGGATACACGCACACAGCGAGGGGGGGACACACGCACACAGCGAGGGGGGGAACACACGCACACAGCGATTGGGGGGGACACACGCACACAGCGAAGGGGTGGACACACGCACACAGCGAGGGGGGGAACACACGCACACAGCGATTGGGGGGGACACACGCACACAGCGAAGGGGTGGACACACGCACACAGCGAGGGGGGAAACACACGCACACAGCGAGGGGGGTGCACACGCACACAGCGAGGGGGGATACACGCACACACACAGCGAGGGAGGGACACGCTCACAGACAGCGAAGGAGGGACACGCTCACAGACAGCGAGGGGGGGACACGCTCACACACAGCGTGGGAGGGACACGCACACACAGCGAGGGGGACACACACACACACAACGAGGGAGGGACACGCACACACAGCGAGGGGGACACACACACACACAGCGAGGGAGGGACACGCTCACACACAGCGGGGGGGACTCACACACACAGCGATGGAGGGGCACGCTCACAAACAGCGAGGTGGGGACACGCTCACACACAGCGAGGGGGGGGACACACGCACACAGCGACGGGGGTGCACACGCACACAGCGAGGGAGGGACACGCTCACACACAGCGAAGGAGGGACACGCTCACAGACAGCGAGGGGAGGACATGCTCAAACACAGCGAGGGAGGGACACGCTCACACACAGCGAGGGAGGGACACGCACACACAGCGAGGGTACACACACACACACACAACGCGGGAGGGACACGCTCACACACAGTGAGGGAGGGACACGCACACACACAGCGAGGGAGGGACACGCACACACAGCGAGGGAGGGACACGCACACACACACACACACAGAGGGACACGCACACACACAGCGAGGGGTGGACATACGCACACACGGCGAGGGGGGGGGACACGCACACACAGCAAGGGTCGACACGCGCACACAGCGAGGGGGGATACACGCACACACACATCGTGGGAGGGACACGCTCACACACAGCGGGGGGGACTCACACACACAGCGAGGGAGGGACTTGCTCACACACAGCGAGGGAGGGACATGCTCACACACAGCGAGGGAGGGACACGCTCACACACAGCAAGGGGGGGGACACACGCACACAGCAAGGGAGGTGCACACGCACACAGCGAGGGGGGATACACGCAAACACACAGCGAGGGAGGGACACGCTCACACACAGCGAGGGGGGACACGCTCACACACAGCGAAGGAGGGACACGCTCACAGACAGTGAAGGGAGGGACACGCTCACAGACAGCGAAGGGAGGCACAGCGAGGGGGGATACACACAGCGCACACAGCCCACACACACAGCGAGGGAGGGACATGCTCACACACAGCGAGGGAGGGACACGCTCACAGACAGCGAAGGGAGGCACAGCGAGGGGGTGACACGCGCACACAGCGGGGGGGGCACGCACACACAGCGAGGAGGGTGCACACGCACACAGCGAGGGGTGATACAAGCACACACACAGCGAGGGAGGGACACGCTCACAGACAGCGAAGGAGGGACACGCTCACAGACAGCGAGGGGCGGACACGCTCACACACAGCGAGGGAGGGACACGCACACACAGTGAGGGGGACACACACACACACAGCGAGGGAGGGACACGCTCACACACAGCGGGGGGGGGACACGCACATAGCGAAGGAGGGACACGCTCACACAGCGAGGGGGGGAAACACGCACACAGCGAGGGGGGGACACACGCACACAGCGAGGGGGGACACACACGCACACAGCTGGGGACACACACGCACACAGCGAGGGGGGGACACACGCACACAGCGAGGGGGTGGACACACGCACACAGCGAGAGAGTGACACGCTCACACAGAGCGAGGGAGGGATACACGCACACAGCGAGGGGGGGACACACGCACACAGCGAGGGGGGGAACACACGCACACAGCGATTGGGGGGGACACACGCACACAGCGAAGGGGTGGACACACGCACACAGCGAGGGGGGAAACACACGCACACAGCGAGGGGGGGACACACGCACACAGCGAGGGGGGACACACACGCACACAGCTGGGGACACACACGCACACAGCGAGGGGGGGACACACGCACACACAGCGAGGGGGGGACACACGCACACAGTGAGGGGGGATACACGCACACACACAGCGAGGGAGGGACACGCGCACACACAGCAAGGGGGGGAACACGCGCGCACAGCGAGGGGGGGGACACGCTCACACAGCGGGGGGGGACACACGCACACAGCGAGGGGTGGACATACGTACACACAGCGAGGGGGGGGACACGCGTACACAGCGAGCGGGGGACACGCACACACACAGCGAGGGAGGGACACGCTCACACACAGCGTGGGAGGGACACACACACACACAGCGAGGGTACACACACACACACACACAACGAGGGAGGGACACGCTCACACACAGCGAGGGAGGGACACACACACACACAGCGAGGGAGGCACATGCTCACACACAGCGAGGGGGGGACACACGCACACAGCGAAGGGGGATACGCGCAGACACACAGCGAGGGAGCGACACGCTCACACACAGCGAAGGAGGGACACGCTCACACACAGCGAAGGAGGGACACGCTCACAGACAGTGAAGGGAGGGACACGCTCACAGACAGCGAAGGGAGGCACACGCACACACACAGCGAAGGGAGGGACACGCTCACAGACAGCGAAGGAGGGACACGCTCACACACAGCGAGGAGGGGACACACGCACACAGCGGGGTGGGACACACACACACACAGTGAGGGAGGGACACACGCACACAGCGAGGAGGGTGCACACGCACACAGCGAGGGGTGATACAAGCACACACACAGCGAGGGAGGGACACGCTCACAGAAAGCGAAGGAGGGACACGCTCACAGACAGCGAGGGGGGGACAAGCTCATACACAGCGAGGGAGGGACACGCACACACAGTGAGGGGGACACACACACACACGAGGTAGGGACACGCTCACACACAGCGAGGGAGGGACACGCACACACACAGCGAGGGAGGGACACGCTCACACACAGCGGGGGGGGACACGCACATAGCGAAGGAGGGACACGCTCACACAGCGAGGGGGGGAAACACGCACACAGCGAGGGGGGGACACACGCACACAGCGAGGGGGGACACACACGCACACAGCTGGGGACACACACGCACACAGCGAGGGGGGGACACACGCACACAGCGAGGGGGTGGACACACGCACACAGCGAGAGAGTGACACGCTCACACAGAGTGAGGGAGGGATACACGCACACAGCGAGGGGGGGACACACGCACACAGCGAGGGGGGGAACACACGCACACAGCGATTGGGGGGGACACACGCACACAGCGAAGGGGTGGACACACGCACACAGCGAGGGGGGGAACACACGCACACAGCGATTGGGGGGGACACACGCACACAGCGAAGGGGTGGACACACGCACACAGCGAGGGGGGAAACACACGCACACAGCGAGGGGGGTGCACACGCACACAGCGAGGGGGGATACACGCACACACACAGCGAGGGAGGGACACGCTCACAGACAGCGAAGGAGGGACACGCTCACAGACAGCGAGGGGGGGACACGCTCACACACAGCGTGGGAGGGACACGCACACACAGCGAGGGGGACACACACACACACAACGAGGGAGGGACACGCTCACACACAGCGAGGGAGGGACACGCACACACACAGCGAGGGAGGGACACGCTCACACACAGCGGGGGGGACTCACACACACAGCGATGGAGGGGCACGCTCACAAACAGCGAGGTGGGGACACGCTCACACACAGCGAGGGGGGGGACACACGCACACAGCGACGGGGGTGCACACGCACACAGCGAGGGAGGGACACGCTCACACACAGCGAAGGAGGGACACGCTCACAGACAGCGAGGGGAGGACATGCTCAAACACAGCGAGGGAGGGACACGCTCACACACAGCGAGGGAGGGACACGCACACACAGCGAGGGTACACACACACACACACAACGCGGGAGGGACACGCTCACACACAGTGAGGGAGGGACACGCACACACACAGCGAGGGAGGGACACGCACACACAGCGAGGGAGGGACACGCACACACACACACACACACACAGAGGGACACGCACACACACAGCGAGGGGTGGACATACGCACACACGGCGAGGGGGGGGGACACGCACACACAGCAAGGGTCGACACGCGCACACAGCGAGGGGGGATACACGCACACACACATCGTGGGAGGGACACGCTCACACACAGCGGGGGGGACTCACACACACAGCGAGGGAGGGACTTGCTCACACACAGCGAGGGAGGGACATGCTCACACACAGCGAGGGAGGGACACGCTCACACACAGCAAGGGGGGGGACACACGCACACAGCAAGGGAGGTGCACACGCACACAGCGAGGGGGGATACACGCAAACACACAGCGAGGGAGGGACACGCTCACACACAGCGAGGGGGGACACGCTCACACACAGCGAAGGAGGGACACGCTCACAGACAGTGAAGGGAGGGACACGCTCACAGACAGCGAAGGGAGGCACAGCGAGGGGGGATACACACAGCGCACACAGCCCACACACACAGCGAGGGAGGGACATGCTCACACACAGCGAGGGAGGGACACGCTCACAGACAGCGAAGGGAGGCACAGCGAGGGGGTGACACGCGCACACAGCGGGGGGGGCACGCACACACAGCGAGGAGGGTGCACACGCACACAGCGAGGGGTGATACAAGCACACACACAGCGAGGGAGGGACACGCTCACAGACAGCGAAGGAGGGACACGCTCACAGACAGCGAGGGGCGGACACGCTCACACACAGCGAGGGAGGGACACGCACACACAGTGAGGGGGACACACACACACACAGCGAGGGAGGGACACGCTCACACACAGCGGGGGGGGGACACGCACATAGCGAAGGAGGGACACGCTCACACAGCGAGGGGGGGAAACACGCACACAGCGAGGGGGGGACACACGCACACAGCGAGGGGGGACACACACGCACACAGCTGGGGACACACACGCACACAGCGAGGGGGGGACACACGCACACAGCGAGGGGGTGGACACACGCACACAGCGAGAGAGTGACACGCTCACACAGAGCGAGGGAGGGATACACGCACACAGCGAGGGGGGGACACACGCACACAGCGAGGGGGGGAACACACGCACACAGCGATTGGGGGGGACACACGCACACAGCGAAGGGGTGGACACACGCACACAGCGAGGGGGGAAACACACGCACACAGCGAGGGGGGGACACACGCACACAGCGAGGGGGGACACACACGCACACAGCTGGGGACACACACGCACACAGCGAGGGGGGGACACACGCACACACAGCGAGGGGGGGACACACGCACACAGTGAGGGGGGATACACGCACACACACAGCGAGGGAGGGACACGCGCACACACAGCAAGGGGGGGAACACGCGCGCACAGCGAGGGGGGGGACACGCTCACACAGCGGGGGGGGACACACGCACACAGCGAGGGGTGGACATACGTACACACAGCGAGGGGGGGGACACGCGTACACAGCGAGCGGGGGACACGCACACACACAGCGAGGGAGGGACACGCTCACACACAGCGTGGGAGGGACACACACACACACAGCGAGGGTACACACACACACACACACAACGAGGGAGGGACACGCTCACACACAGCGAGGGAGGGACACACACACACACAGCGAGGGAGGCACATGCTCACACACAGCGAGGGGGGGACACACGCACACAGCGAAGGGGGATACGCGCAGACACACAGCGAGGGAGCGACACGCTCACACACAGCGAAGGAGGGACACGCTCACACACAGCGAAGGAGGGACACGCTCACAGACAGTGAAGGGAGGGACACGCTCACAGACAGCGAAGGGAGGCACACGCACACACACAGCGAAGGGAGGGACACGCTCACAGACAGCGAAGGAGGGACACGCTCACACACAGCGAGGAGGGGACACACGCACACAGCGGGGTGGGACACACACACACACAGTGAGGGAGGGACACACGCACACAGCGGCGGAGGTTCACGCACACAGCGAGGGGGGATACACGCACACAGCGGGGGGGACACACGCACACATCGAGGTGGGGGACACGCACACACACATCGAGGGGGGGACACACATACACAGCGAGGGAGGGATGCACGCACACAGCGAGGGGGGGACACACGCACACAGCGAGGGGGGGACACACGCACACACACAGCGAGGGGGGAAACACACGCACACAGCGAGGGGGGGACACATGCACACAGCGAGGGGGGACACACACGCACACAGCTGGGGGCACACGCACACAGCGAGGGGGGACACACACGCAGACAGCTGGGGACACACACGCACACAGCGAGAGGGGACACACGCACACAGCGAGGTGGGGGAACACACGCACACAGCGAGGGGGGACACACACGCACAGCGAGGGAGGGACACGCACACACACACAGAGAGAGGGACACGCACACACACAGTGAGGGGTGGACAAACGCACACACAGCGAGGGGGGGACACGCACACACAGCGAGGGGGGGACACGCGCACACAACGAGGGGGGATAAACGCACACACACATCGTGGGAGGGACACGCTCACACACAGCGAAGGGGGGACACGCTCACACACAGCGAGGGGGGGACACACGCACACAGCGAGGGGGGTGCACACGCACACAGCGAGGGGGGATACACACACACACACACAGCGAGGGAGGGACACGTACACACACACAGAGGGAGGGACACGAACACACACACAGAGGGAGGGACACGCGCACACAGCAAGGGGGGGACACGCGCACACAGCGAGGGAGGGACACGCTCACAGACAGCGAGGGGGGGCACACGCACATAGCGAGGGAGGGACACGCTCACACACAGTGAGGGGGACACACACACACACAGCGAGGGTGGGACACGCACACACACAGAGAGGGAGGGACACGCACACACACACAGAGGGAGGGACACGCTCACACACAGCGAGGGAGGGATGCTCACAGACAGCGAGGGGGGGCACACGCACATAGCGAGGGAGGGACACGCTCACACACAGCAAGGGGGACACACACACACACAGCGAGGGTGGGACACGCACACACACAGAGAGGGAGGGACACGTACACACATACAGAGGGAGGGACACGCACACACACACAGAGGGAGGGACACGCGCACACACAGCAAGGGGGGAACATGCGCACACAGCGAGGGGGGGGACACGCTCACACAGCAAGGGGGGGACACGCGCACACACAGCTAGGGAGGGACACACTCACACACAGCGAAGGGAGGGACACACTCACACACAGCGAGGGGGGACACGCACACACACATCGAGGGGGACACACACACACACACAGCGAGGGAGGGATGCTCACAGACAGCGAGGGGGGGCACACGCACATAGCGAGGGAGGGACACGCTCACACACAGTGAGGGGGACACACACACACACAGCGAGGGTGGGACACGCACACACACAGAGAGGGAGGGACACGCACACACACACAGAGGGAGGGACACGCTCACACACAGCGAGGGAGGGATGCTCACAGACAGCGAGGGGGGGCACACGCACATAGCGAGGGAGGGACACGCTCACACACAGCGAGGGAGACACACACACACACAGCGAGGGTGGGACACGCACACACACAGAGAGGGAGGGACACGTACACACATACAGAGGGAGGGACACGCACACACACACAGAGGGACGGACACGCGCACAAACAGCAAGGGGGTAACATGCGCACACAGCGAGGGGGGGACACGCTCACACAGCAAGGGGGGGACACGCGCACACACAGCTAGGGAGGGACACTCTCACACACAGCGAAGGGAGGGACACACTCACACACAGCGAGGGGGGACACGCACACACACATCGAGGGGGACACACACACACACAGCGAGGGAGGGATACACGCACACAGTGAGGGGGGAGGACACACGCACACAGCGAGGGGGGGGAAACACGCAAACAGCGAGGGGGTGGAAACACGCACACAGCGAGGGGGACACACACGCACACAGCGAGGGGGGACACACGCACACAGCGAGGGAGGGACACGCTCACACAGAGCGAGGGAGGGATACACGCACACAGCGAGGGGGGGACACACGCACACAGCGAGGGGGGGAACACACGCACACAGCGATTGGGGGGGACACACGCACACAGCGAAGGGGTGGACACACGGACACAGCGAGGGGGGAAACACACGCACACAGCGAGGGGGGGACACACGCACACAGCGAGGGGGGACACACACGCACACAGCTGGGGACACACACGCACACAGCGAGGGGGGGACACACGCACACAGCGAGGAGGTTGAAACATGCACACAGCGAGGGGGGAAACACACGCACACAGCGAGGGGGGGGACACACGCACACAGCGAGGGGGGGACACACGCACACAGCGAGGGGGGACACACACGCACACAGCGAGGGGGGACACACACGCACACAGCTGGGGACACACACGCACACAGCGAGAGGGGAAACACGCACACAGCGAGGGGGGGGACACACGCACACAGCGAGGGGGGACACACACGCACACAGCGAGGGGGGATACACGCACACACACAGCGAGGGAGGGACACGCTCACACACAGCGAGGGGGGGTACACGCACATTGCGAAGCAGGGACACTCTCACACACAGCGAGGGAGGGACACACACACACAGCGTGGGAGGGACACGCACACACACACACAGAGAGAGGGACACGCACACACACAGCGAGGGGTGGACATACGCACACACAGCGAGGGGGGGACACGCGCACACAGCGAGGGGGGGACACGCGCACACAGCGAGGGGGGATACACGCACACACACATCGTGGGAGGGACACGCTCACACACAGCGGAGGGGGACTCACACACACAGCGAGGGAGGGACACGCTCACACACAGCGAGGGAGGGACATGCTCACACACAGCGAGGGAGGGACACGCTCACATACAGCGAGGGGGGGACACACGCACACAGCAAGGGAGGTGCACACGCATACAGCGAGGGGGGATACACGCACACACACAGCGAGGGAGGGACACGCTCACACACAGCGAGGGGGTGGACCACACACACAGCGAGGGGGGGGACACACACATAGCGAGGGAGTGACAGACACACACACAGCGAGGGAGGGACGCACACACACAGCGAAGTGGGGGACACGCACACACACAGCGAGGGAGGGATACACGCACATAGCGAAGGAGGGACACGCTCACACACAGCGATGGGGGGACACACGCACACAGCGAGGGGGGGGACACACGCACACAGCGAGGGCGGGGACACACGCACACAGCGAGGGGGGTACACACGCACACAGCGAGGGGGGGACACGCTCACAGACAGCGAAGGAGGGACACGCTCACACACAGCGAGGGGGGGACACGCTCACACACAGCGAGGGGGGGACACGCTCGCACACAGCGAGGGGGGGACACACGCACACAGCGAGGGGGGGGACACACGCACACAGCGAGGGGGGACACACACGCACACAGCTGGGGACACACTCGCACACAGCGAGGGGGTTGAAACATGCACACAGCGAGGGGGGAAACACACGCACACAGCGAGGGGGGGGACACACGCACACAGCGAGGGGGGGACACACGCACACAGCGAGGGGGGGGACACACGCACACAGCGAGGGGGGACACACACGCACACAGCTGGGGACACACACGCACACAGCGAGAGGGGAAACACGCACACAGCGAAGTGGGGGACACGTACACACACACTGAGGGAGGGACACGCACGCACACACACACAGAGGGAGGGACACGCGCACACACAGCAAGGGGGGGAACACGCGCACACAGCGAGGGGGGGGACACGCACACAGCGAGGGGGGACAGGCACATAGCGAAGGAGGGACACGCTCACAAACAGCGAGGGAGGGACACGCTCACAGACAGCGAAGGAGGGACACGCTCACACACAGCGAGGGGGGGACACGCTCACACACAGCGAGGGGGGGACACGCTCGCACACACGCACACAGCGAGGGGGTTGACACGCACACATACAGCGAGGGAGGGACACGCTTACACACAGCGTGGGGGGGACACGCTCACACACAGCGGGGGCGACTCACACACACAGCGAGGGAGGGACACGCACACACACACAGAGGGAGGGACACGCACACACACAGTGAGGGCTGGACATGCGCACACAGTGAGGGGGGGGGACACGCACTCACAGCGGGGGGGGACACGCACACACACAGCGAGGGAGGTACACGCTCACACACAGCGTGGGAGGAACACGCTCACACACAGCATGGTGGGACACACGCCCACAGCGAGGCGGGGGGACACACGCACACAGCGAGGGTGGGACACACGCACACAGCGAGGAGGGGGACACACGCACACAGTGAAGGGGGTGCACACGCACACAGCGAGGGGGGATACACGCACACACACAGCAAGGGAGGGACACGTACACACACACAGAGGGAGGGACACGCACGCACACACACACAGAGGGAGGGACACGCGCACACACAGCAAGGGGGGGAACACGTGCACACAGCGGGGGGGGACACGCTCACACAGCTGGGGGGGGACACGCGCACACAGCGAGGGAGGGACACGCTCACACACAGCGAGGGACACACACACACACACAGCGAGGTTGGGACACGCACACACACAGAGAGGGAGGGACACGTACACACACACAGAGGGAGGGACACGCACACACACACACAGAGGGAGGGACACGCGCACACACAGCAAGGGGGGGAACATGCGCACACAGCGAGGGGGGGATACGCTCACACAGCGAGGGGGGGGACACGCGCACACAGCGAGGGGGGGGACACGCACACACACAGCGAGGGAGAGACACACTCACACACAGCGAGGGGGGACACGCACACACACATCGAGGGGGACACACACACACACACAGCGAGGGAGGGATACACGCACACAGCGAGGGGGGAGGACACACGCACACAGCGAGGGGGGGGAAACACGCAAACAGCGAGGGGGTGGAAACACGCACACAGCGAGGGGGGGACACACGCACACAGCGAGGGGGGGACACACGCACACAGCGAGGGGACACACACGCACACAGCGAGGGAGGGACACAGGCACACAGCGAGGGAGGGAAACACGCACACAGCGAGAGAGTGACACGCTCACACATGGCGAGGGAGGGATACACGCACACAGCGAGGGGGGGAACACACGCACACAGCGATTGGGGGTACACACGCACACAGCGAGGGGGTGGACACACGCACACAGCGAGGGGGAAACACACGCACACAGCGAGGGGGCGACACACGCACACAGCGAGGGGGGACACACACGCACACAGCTGGGGACACACACGCACACAGCGAGGGGGGGACACACGCACACAGCGAGGGGTGGACACACGCACACAGCGAGGGGGGAAACACACGCACACAGCGAGGGGGGGGACACACGCACACAGCGAGGGGGGGACACACGCACACAGCGAGGGGACACACACACGCAGACAGCTGGGGACACACACGCACACAGCGAGAGGGGACACATGCACACAGCGAGGGGGGGCACACGCACACAGCGAGGGGGGACACACACGCACACAGCGAGGGGGGATACACGCACACACACAGCGAGGGAGGGACACGCTCACACACAGCGAGGAGGGGTACACGCACATTGCGAAGCAGGGACACGCTCACAAACAGCGAGGGGGGACACGCTCACAAAGAGCGAGGGGGTGGACACACACACACAGCGAGGGGGGGGACACACACATAGCGAGGGAGGGACACACACACACACACAGCGAGGGAGGGACACACACACACAGCGAGGTGGGGGACACGCACACACACAGCGAGGGAGGGATACACGCACATAGCGAAGGAGGGACACGCTCACACACAGCGATGGGGACACGCTCACACACAGCGAGGGGGGGACACACGCACACAGCGAGGGGGGTGCACACGCACACACACAGCGAGGGGGGATACACGCACACACACAGCGAGGGAGGGACACGCACACACACACAGAGGGAGGGACACGCGCACACACAGCAAGGGGGGGAACACGCGTGCACAGCGAGGGGGGGACACGCTCACACAGCGAGGGGGGGGACATGCGCACACAGCGAGGGAGGGACACGCTCACACACAGCGAGGGAGGGATGCTCACAGACAGCGAGGGGGGGCAAACGCACATAGCGAGGGAGGGACACGCTCACACACAGTGAGGGGGACACACACACACACACAGCGAGGGAGGGATACACGCACACAGCGAGGGGGGAGGACACACGCACACAGCGAAGGGGGGGAAACCCGCAAACAGCGAGGGGGTGGAAACACGCACACAGCGAGGGGGACACACACGCACACAGCGAGGGGGGACACACGCACACAGCGAGGGGGGGAAACACGCACACAGCGAGAGAGTGACACGCTCACACAGAGCGAGGGAGGGATACACGCACACTGCGAGGGGGGGACACACGCACACAGCGAGGGGGGGAACACACGCACACAGCGAGGGGGGAAACACACGCACACAGCGAGGGGGGGACACACGCACACAGCGAGGGGGGACACACACGCACACAGCCGGGGGGGACACACGCACATAGCGAGGGGGTGGACACACGCACACAGCGAGGGGGGAAACACACGCACACAGCGAGGGAGGGACACGCTCACACACAGCGAGGGAGGGACACGCTCACACACAGCCAGGGAGGGACATGCACACACACAGCGAGGGAGGGACACGCTCACACACAGCGAGGGGGGGGGGACACACGCACACGGCAAGGGAGGTGCACACGCACACAGCGAGGGGGGATACACGCACACACACAGCGAGGGAGGGACACGCTCACAAACAGCGAGGGGGGACACGCTCACAAAGAGCGAGGGGGTGGACACACACACACAGCGAGGGGGGGGACACACACATAGCGAGGGAGGGACACACACACACACACAGCGAGGGAGGGACACACACACACAGCGAGGTGGGGGACACGCACACACACAGCGAGGGAGGGATACACGCACATAGCGAAGGAGGGACACGCTCACACACAGCGATGGGGACACGCTCACACACAGCGAGGGGGGGACACACGCACACAGCGAGGGGGGTGCACACGCACACACACAGCGAGGGGGGATACACGCACACACACAGCGAGGGAGGGACACGCACACACACACACAGAGGGAGGGACACGCGCACACACAGCAAGGGGGGGAACACGCGTGCACAGCGAGGGGGGGACACGCTCACACAGCGAGGGGGGGGACATGCGCACACAGCGAGGGAGGGACACGCTCACACACAGCGAGGGAGGGATGCTCACAGACAGCGAGGGGGGGCAAACGCACATAGCGAGGGAGGGACACGCTCACACACAGTGAGGGGGACACACACACACACAGCGAGGGTGGGACACGCACACACACAGAGAGGGAGGGACACACACACACACACAGAGGGACGGACACGCTCACACACAGCGAGGGAGGGATGCTCACAGACAGCGAGGGGGGGCACACGCACATGGCGAGGGAGGGGCACGCTCACACACAGCGAGGGGGACACACACACACAGCGAGGGTGGGACACGCACACACATAGAGAGGGAGGGACACGTACACACATACAGAGGGAGGGACACGCACACACACACAGAGGGAGGGACACGCGCACACACAGCAAGGGGGGGAACATGCGCACACAGCGGGGGGGACACGCTCTCACAGCGAGGGGGGGACACGCGCACACACAGCGAGGGAGGGACACACTCACACACAGCGAAGCGAGGGACACACTCACACACAGCGAGGGGGGACACGCACACACACATCGAGGGGGACACACACACACACACAGCGAGGGAGGGATACACGCACACAGCGAGGGGGGAGGACACACGCACACAGCGAGGGGGGGGAAACCCGCAAACAGCGAGGGGGTGGAAACACGCACACAGCGAGGGGGACACACATGCACACAGCGAGGGGGGACACACGCACACAGCGAGGGAGGGAAACACGCACACAGCGAGGGGGGGAAACACTCACACAGCGAGAGAGTGACACGCTCACACAGAGCGAGGGAGGGATACACGCACACAGCGAGGGGGGGACACACGCACACAGCGAGGGGGGGAACACACGCACACAGCGAGGGGGGAAACACACGCACACAGCGAGGGGGGAAACACACGCACACAGCGAGGGGGGGACACACGCACACAGCGAGTAGGGGACACACACGCACACAGCCAGGGGGGGACACACGCACACAGCGAGGGGGTGGACACACGCACACAGCGAGGGGGGAAACACACGCACACAGCGAGGGAGGGACACGCTCACACACAGCGAGGGAGGGACACGCTCACACACAGCGAGGGAGGGACATGCACACAAACAGCGAGGGGGGGGACACACGCACACAGTGAGGGGGGTGCACACGCACACAGCGAGGGGGGATACACGCACACACACAGCAAGGGAGGGACACGTACACACACACAGAGGGAGGGACACGCGCACACACAGCAAGGGGGGGAACACGCGCACACAGCGGGGGGGGACACGCTCACACAGCTGGGGGGGGCCACGCGCACACAGCGAGGGAGGGACACGCTCACACACAGCGAGGGGGACACACACACACACAGCGAGGGTGGGACACGCACACACACAGAGAGGGAGGGACACGTACACACACACAGAGGGAGGGACACGCACACACACACACAGAGGGAGGGACACGCGCACACACAGCAAGGGGGGGAACATGCGCACACAGCGAGGGGGGGACACGCTCACACAGCGAGGGGGGGACACGCGCACACAGCGAGGGGGGGGACACGCACACACACAGCGAGGGAGAGACACACTCACACACAGCGAGGGGGGACACGCACACACACATCGAGGGGGACACACACACACACACAGCGAGGGAGGGATACACGCACACAGCGAGGGGGGAGGATACACGCACACAGCGAGGGGGGAGGACACACGCACACAGCGAGGGGGGGGAAACACGCAAACAGCGAGGGGGGGACACACGCACACAGCGAGGGGGGGACACACGCACACAGCGAGGGGGGACACACGCACACAGCGAGGGAGGGACACAGGCACACAGCGAGGGAGGGAAACACGCACACAGCGAGAGAGTGACACGCTCACACATGGCGAGGGAGGGATACACGCACACAGCGAGGGGGGGAACACACGCACACAGCGATTGGGGGGACACACGCACACAGCGAGGGGGGAAACACACGCACACAGCGAGGGGGGGACACACGCACACAGCGAGGGGGGACACACACGCACACAGCTGGGGACACACACGCACACAGCGAGGGGGGGACACACGCACACAGCGAGGGGGGGACACACGCACACAGCGAGGGGACACACACACGCAGACAGCTGGGGACACACACGCACACAGCGAGAGGGGACACATGCACACAGCGAGGGGGGGCACACGCACACAGCGAGGGGGGACACACACGCACACAGCGAGGGGGGATACACGCACACACACAGCGAGGGAGGGACACGCTCACACACAGCGAGGGGGGGTACACGCACATTGCGAAGCAGGGACACGCTCAGACACAGCGAGGGAGGGACACACACACACAGCGAGGGAGGGACACGCACACACACACACACACAGAGAGGGACACGCACACACACAGCGAGGGGTGGACATACGCACACACAGCGAGGGGGGGGACACACACACACAGCGAGGGGGGGACACGCACACACAGCGAGGGGGGATACACGCACACACACATCGTGGGAGGGACACGCTGACACACAGCGAGGGGGGGACACGCTCACACACAGCGAGGGGGGGACATACGCACACAGCGAGGGGGGTGCACACGCACACACACAGCGAGGGGGGTTACACGCACACACACAGCGAGGGAGGGACACGCACACACACACACAGAGGGAGGGACACGCGCACACACAGCAAGGGGGGGAACACGCGTGCACAGCGAGGGGGGGACACGCTCACACAGCGAGGGGGGGGACATGCGCACACAGCGAGGGAGGGACACGCTCACACACAGCGAGGGAGGGATGCTCACAGACAGCGAGGGGGGGCACACGCACATAGCGAGGGAGGGACACGCTCACACACAGTGAGGGGGACACACACACACACAGCGACGGTGGGACACGCACACACACAGAGAGGGAGGGACACGCACACACACACAGAGGGAGGGACACGCTCACACACAGCGAGGGAGGGATGCTCACAGACAGCGAGGGGGGGGCACACGCACATGGCGAGGGAGGGGCACGCTCACACACAGCGAGGGGGACACACACACACAGCGAGGGTGGGACACACACACACATAGAGAGGGAGGGACACGTACACACATACAGAGGGAGGGACACGCACACACACACAGATGGAGGGACACGCGCACACACAGCAAGGGGGGGAACATGCGCACACAGCGGGGGGGACACGCTCTCACAGCGAGGGGGGGACACGCGCACACACAGCGAGGGAGGGACACACTCACACACAGCGAAGGGAGGGACACACTCACACACAGCGAGGGGGGACACGCACACACACATCGAGGGGGACACACACACACACACAGCGAGGGAGGGATACACGCACACAGCGAGGGGGGAGGACACACGCACACAGCGAGGGGGGGGAAACCCGCAAACAGCGAGGGGGTGGAAACACGCACACAGCGAGGGGGACACACACGCACACAGCGAGGGGGGACACACGCACACAGCGAGGGGTGGAAACACGCACACAGCGAGGGGGACACACACGCACACAGCGAGGGGGGATACACGCACACAGCGAGGGGGGGACACACGCACACAGCGAGGGGGGGAACACACGCACACAGCGAGGGGGGAAACACACGCACACAGCGAGGGGGGGACACACGCACACAGCGAGGGGGGACACACACGCACACAGCCGGGGGGGACACACGCACATAGCGAGGGGGTGGACACACGCACACAGCGAGGGGGGAAACACACGCACACAGCGAGGGAGGGACACGCTCACACACAGCGAGGGAGGGACACGCTCACACACAGCCAGGGAGGGACATGCACACACACAGCGAGGGAGGGACACGCTCACACACAGCGAGGGGGGGGGGACACACGCACACGGCAAGGGAGGTGCACACGCACACAGCGAGGGGGGATACACGCACACACACAGCGAGGGAGGGACACGCTCACAAACAGCGAGGGGGGACACGCTCACAAAGAGCGAGGGGGTGGACACACACACACAGCGAGGGGGGGGACACACACATAGCGAGGGAGGGACACACACACACACACAGCGAGGGAGGGACACACACACACAGCGAGGTGGGGGACACGCACACACACAGCGAGGGAGGGATACACGCACATAGCGAAGGAGGGACACGCTCACACACAGCGATGGGGACACACACGCACACAGCGAGGGGGGGGACACACGCACACAGCGAGGGCGGGGACACACGCACACAGCGAGGGGGGGGACACACGCACACAGCGAGGGGGGACTCACGCACACAGCGAGGGGGGACACACGCACACTGCGAGGGGGCGGACACACGCACACAGCGAGGGGGGGGACACGCACACAGCGAGGAGGGAACACGCACATAGCGAAGGAGGGACACGCTCACAAACAGCGAGGGAGGGACACGCTCACAGACAGCGAAGGAGGGACACGCTCACACACAGCGAGGGGGGACACGCTCACACACAGCGAGGAGGGGACACGCTCACACACAGCGAGGGGGACACACACGCACACAGCGAGGGGGTTGACACGCACACATACAGCGAGGGAGGGACACGCTTACACACAGCGTGGGGGGGACACGCTCACACACAGCGGGGGCGACTCACACACACAGCGAGGGAGGGACACGCACACACACACAGAGGGAGGGACACGCACACACACAGCGAGGGGTGGACATGCGCACACACAGCGAGGGGGTGACACGTGCACACAGCGAGGGGGTGGACACGCACACACAGCGGGGGGGGACACGCACACACACAGCGAGGGAGGGACACGCTCACACACAGCGTGGGAGGGACACGCTCACGCACAGCAGGGGGGGACACACGCACACAGCGAAGGGGGTGCACACGCACACAGCGAGGGGGGATACACGCACACACACAGCGAGGGAGGGACACGCTCACACACAGCGAGGGAGGGACACGCACACAAAACGAGGGAGGGACACGCTCACACACAGCGTGGGAGGGACACGCTCACAGACAGCGAAGGAGCGACATGCTCACAGACAGCGAGGGGGGGACACGCACACACACAGCGAGGGAGGGACACGCTCACAGACAGCGAAGGAGCGACACGCTCACAGACAGCGAGGGGGGGACACGCACACAGCGAGGGGGGGACACGCACATAGCGAAGGAGGGACACGCTCACAAACAGCGAGGGAGGGACACGCTCACAGACAGCGAAGGAGGGACACGCTCAAACACAGCGAAGGGGGACACGCTCACACACAGCGAGGGGGGGACACGCTCACACACAGCGAGGGGGGGACACACGCACATAGCGAGGGGGTTGACACGCACACATACAGCGAGGGAGGGACACGCTTACACACAGCGTGGGGGGGACACGCTCACACACAGCGGGGGCGACTCACACACACAGCGAGGGAGGGACACGCACACACACACAGAGGGAGGGACACGCACACACACAGCGAATGGGCGGACATGCGCACACACAGCGAGGGAGGGACACGTGCACACAGCGAGGGGGGGACACGCACACACAGCGGGGGGGACACGCACACACACAGCGAGGGAGGGACACGCTCACACACAGCGTGGGAGCGACACGCTCACACACAGCAGGGGGGGACACACGCACACAGCGAAGGGGGTGCACACGCACACAGCGAGGGGGGATACACGCACACACACAGCGAGGGAGGGACACGCTCACACACAGCGAGGGAGGGACACGCACACACAACGTGGGAGGGACACGCTCACACACAGCGTGGGAGGGACACGCTCACAGACAGCGAAGGAGCGACACGCTCACAGACAGCGAGGGGGGGACACGCACACACACAGCGAGGGAGGGACACGCTCACACACAGCGAGGGGGGGGACACGCACATAGCGAAGGAGGGACACGCTTACAAACAGCGAGGGAGGGACACGCTCACAGAAAGCGAAGGAGGGACACGCTCACACACAGCGAGGGGGGGACAGGCTCACACACAGCGAGGGGGGACACACACGCACACAGCGAGGGGGGGACACGCACACATACAGCGAGGGAGGGACACGCTCACACACAGCGTGGGAGGGACACGCTCACACACAGCGGAGGGGGGACTCACACACACAGCGAGGGAGGGACACGCACGCACACAGCGAGGGGTGGACATGCGCACACGCAGCGAGGGGGGGGACACGCGCACACAGCGAGCGGCGGACACGCACACACACAGCGAGGGAGGGACACGCTCACACACAGCGTGGGAGGGACACGCACACACACAGCGGGGGGGACGCACACACACAGAGAGGGAGAGACACACACACACAGCGAGGGGGGGACACGCTCACACACAGCGAGGGTGGGACACACGCACACAGCGAGCGGGGATACACGCACACACACAGCGAGGGAGGGACACGCTCACAGACAGCGAGGGAGGGACAAGCTCACACACAGCGTGGGAGGGACACGCTCACACACAGCGGAGGGGTACTCACACACACAGCGAGGGGGACACACACACACACAACGAGGGAGGGACACGCTCACACACAGCGAGGGAGGGACAAGCTCACACACAGCGTGGGAGGGACACGCTCACACACAGCGGAGGGGTACTCACACACACAGCGAGGGGGACACACACACACACAACGAGGGAGGGACACGCTCACACACAGCGAGGGAGGGACAATGCACACACACAGCGAGGGAGGCACACGCTCACACACAGCGAGGGGGGGGACACGCTCACACACAGCGAGGGGGGGGACACACGCACACAGCGAGGGGGGATACGCGCACACACACAGCCAGGGAGGGACACGCTCACACACAGCGAAGGAGGGACACGCTCACACACAGCGAAGGAGGGACACGCTCACAGACAGTGAAGGGAGGGACACGCACACACACAGCTAAGGGAGGGACACGCACACACACAGATAAGGGAGGGACACGCTCACAGACAGCGAAGGAGGGACACGCTCACACACAGCGAGGGGGGGACACACACGCACACAGCGAGGTGGGACACACACACACACAGCGAGGGAGTGACACACGCACACAGCGGGGGAGGTTCACGCACACAGCGAGGGGGGATACACGCACACAGCGGGGGGGGGGACATGCACACATCGACGTGGGGGACACGCACACACACATCGAGGGGGGACACACACACACAGCGAGGGAGGGATACACGCACACAGCGAGGTGGGGGACACGCACACACACAGCGAGGGGGGGACACACGCAAACAGCGAAGGGGGGACACACGCACACAGCGAGGGGGGGACACACGCACACAGCGAGGGGGGGGACACACGCACACAGCGGGGGGGGACAAACGCACACAGGGAGGGGGACACACACGCACACAGCGAGGGGGACACACACGCACACAGCGAGGGGGTGGGACACACGCACACAGCGATGGGGGGACACACGCACACAGCGAGGAGGGGGACACACGCACACAGCGAGGGGGGGACACGCACACAGCGAGGGGGGACACACGCACACAGCGAGGGGGGGACACACGCACACAGCGAGGGGGGGGACACGCACACAGAGGGGGGGGACACGAACACACACAGCAAAGGGGGACACATGCACACAGAAAGCGAGGGAGGGACACGCACACCCACACAGCGAGGGGGGGACACGCTCACAGACAGCGAGGGTGGACACACGGACACACACAGCGAGGGAGGGACACGATCACAGACAGCGAAGGAGGGACACGCTCACACACAGCGAGGGGGGACACGCTCACACACAGCGAAGGGAGGGACACGCACACACACACAGAGGGAGGGACACGCTCACACACAGCGAAGGGAGGGACACGCACACACACACACACACAGAGGGAGGGACACGCACACACACCGAGGGGTGGACATGCGTGCACACACACAGAGGGAGGGACACGCACACACACAGCGAGGGGGGGACACGCGCACACAGCGAGGGGGGATACACGCACACATACAGCGAGGGAGGGACATGCTCACACACAGCGAGGGAGGGGACACACGCACACAGCGAGGGGGGTGCACACGCACACAGCGAGGGGGGATACACGCACACACACAGTGAGGGAGGGACACGCTCACACACAGCGAGGGGGGGAAATGCTCACACGCAGCGAGGGGGGGGCCACACACATAGCGAGGGAGGGACACGCTCACACACAGCGAGGGGGTGGGCACACAGACATAGCGAAGGAGGGACACGCTCACACACAGCGAGGGAGGGACACGCTCACACACAGCGAGGGAGGGACACGCTCACACACAGCGAGGGGGACACACACACACACAGTGACGGGGATACGCACACACACGCAGCGAGGGAGGGACACGCTCAAACAGCGAAGGAGGGACACGCTCACAGACAGCGAGGGGGGGGCCACACACATAGCGAGGGAGGGACACGCTCACACACAGCGAGGGGGGGGCACACACATAGCGAGGGAGGGACATGCTCACACACATCGAGGGGGGGCACACACACATAGCGAAGGAGGGACACGCTCACACACAGCGAGGGAGGGACACGCTCACACACAGCGAGGGAGGGACACGCTCACACACAGCGAGGGGGGGACACGCTCACACACAGCGAGGGGGGGACACACACACACAGCGACGGGGGATACGCGCACACAGCGAGGGGGGGACACGCTCAAACAGCGAAGGAGGGACACGCTCACAGACAGCGAGGGAGGGACATGCACACACACAGCTGAGGGAGGGACACACTCACACACAGCGAGGGAGGGACACGCTCACACACAGCGAGGGAAGGATGCTCACAGACAGCGAGGGGGGCACACGCACATAGCGAGGGGGACACACACACACACAACGAGGGAGGGACACGCTCACACACAGCGAGGGAGGGCCAACTCACACACAGCGTGGGAGGGACACGCTCACACACAGCGGAGGGGTACTCACACACACAGCGAGGGGGACACACACACACACAACGAGGGAGGGACACGCTCACACACAGCGAGGGAGGGACAATGCACACACACAGCGAGGGAGGCACACGCTCACACACAGCGAGGGGGGGGACACGCTCACACACAGCGAGGGGGGGGACACACGCACACAGCGAGGGGGGATACGCGCACACACACAGCCAGGGAGGGACACGCTCACACACAGCGAAGGAGGGACACGCTCACACACAGCGAAGGAGGGACACGCTCACAGACAGTGAAGGGAGGGACACGCACACACACAGCTAAGGGAGGGACACGCACACACACAGATAAGGGAGGGACACGCTCACAGACAGCGAAGGAGGGACACGCTCACACACAGCGAGGGGGGGACACACACGCACACAGCGAGGTGGGACACACAAACACACACAGCGAGGGAGGGACACACGCACACAGCGGGGGAGGTTCACGCACACAGCGAGGGGGGATACACGCACACAGCGGGGGGGGACACATGCACACATCGACGTGGGGGACACGCACACACACATCGAGGGGGGACACACACACACAGCGAGGGAGGGATACACGCACACAGCGAGGTGGGGGACACGCACACACACAGCGAGGGAGGGACACGCTCACCCACAGCGAGGGAGGGACACGCTCACCCACAGCGAGGGGGGGACACGCTCACCCACAGCGAGGGGGGGACACGCTCACCCACAGCGAGGGGGGGACACGCTCACCCACAGCGAGGGGGGGACACGCACCCACAGCGAGGGGGGGACACGCACCCACAGCAAGGGAGGGGACACGCACCCACAGCGAGGGGGGACAGACGCACCCACAGCGAGGGGGGGGACATGCAAACACACACACACACACACACAGCAAGAACCATGCGCACACAGTGAGAGAAGGACATGCACACACACACACTCACACAGCGAGGGAGGGACACTCAGACTCACAGTGAGTGAGTAATATGCATACACACACATACATAGTGAGGGGAGGACACCATCACACACTGCAAGAGGGGCACACACACACACACACACACACACACACACACGCACACAGACAGCGAGGTTGAGACACGCAGACAGAGCAAGGGTGAGACATGTGCTCAGAAAGCGAGAGGGGACACACACACACACAAAGTGAGGGAGGGACACGCACACACACACAGTGAGGGAGGGACAAAACACACAGTGAGGAGAATTACACACACACAGCGCGGGAAGGGGTCACACACGCATACACACACATATACACAGAACAATGGAGGGACACGTGCACACACAGTGATGTGTCTCCTTGGACGTGTAATCGTCCAGCTCTCACTCCAGTCTGCTCCCTCACAGGGTCACCGTCTCTGTGACTCCCAGGTACAACTAGGCTTCGATCCCCAGTGCTGATTTATATTCTCCCAGGTGGGAGTCAGCCTCAAGCTCCTGCTCCAAGTTGCTCCCTCACACGGTCCCTCCCTCTGTGACTCGGTGCTGATTTCGAGGCTCCTGCTCTGCTGTTTTTTCCAAATCCAAGTCCCAGTCGGCCTTGACCCTCGCTGCTGATTTATATTCTCCCGCTCTGTGCTGCTCTCTCTCAGGTTCTCTCCCCCTTGTGTGTCCCAGGTAATGGTAGGCCTCAAGCCTCAGCTGAGATTTATAACACCCCATTCCACACTGCTCTCTTACAGGATCGCCGTTGTGCCTGGAAGACAGTGGGAATGAGGAGGATTAGACAGAGCAGAGGGTGTTACAGTGATTGAGGGAGCTGTAGGGGGTGAAAGGTTATCTGGGGAGCTAGGCAGACCTGCAGTAACTAAAGAACGTTACTGGAAGATACAGCGAGAGTTGGAGACACTGAAGAAGGCAAAGGTGGATTGTTCATGATGGAGCTTTGTAGAGTCGAAAGGGCTTCAAAGTTTGTGAGAAGATTTGTAGCACGGGTGCTCGTTGTTGTGGTTCTGTTCGCCGAGCTGGGAATTTGTGTTGCAGACATTTCCTCCCCTGTCTAGGTGACATCCTCAGTGCTTGGGAGCCTCCTGTGAAGCGCTTCTGTGATCTTTCCTCCGGGATTTATAGTGACCTGCCTCTGCCGCTTCCGGTTGTCAGTTCCAGCTGTCCGCTGCAGTGGTCGGTATATTGGGTCCAGGTCGATGTGCTTATTGATTCAATCTGTGGATGAGTGACATGCCTCTAGGAATTCCCTGGATGTTCTCTGTTTGGCTTGTCCTATAATAGTAGAGTTGTCCCAGTCAAACTCACGTTGCTTGTCATCTGCATGTGTGGCTACTAAGGATGGCTGGTCGTGTCGTTTCGTGGCTAGTTGGTGTTCATGGATGTGGATCGTTAGCTGTCTTCCTGTTTGTCCTATGTAGTGTTTTGTGCAGTCCTTGCATGGGATTTTGTACACTACATTGGTTTTGCTCATGTTGGGTATCGGGTCCATCGTCCTGGTGAGTTGTTGTCTGGGACTGGCTGTTGGTTTGTGTGCTGTTATGAGTCCTAGTGGTCGTAGTAGTCTGGCTGTCAGTTCCGAAATGTTCTTTATGTATGGTAGTGTGGCCAGTCCTTTGGGTTGCGGCATGTCCTCATTCTGTTGTCTTTCCCTGAGGCATCTGTGGATGAAATTGCGTGGAGTTTGACCCCACCCCACAGCTCACCAATAGGATAAACATCACACTGAGAAACCTACAAAAGAAAAACGGACAGATAACCAGGTTTGACCCACAGAGAATGAAAACTGAAAGCAACAACACCCTTAGATTCTGTGGTATACATAAAGTGCACAAACCAGACATCCCACTCAGACCCATCGTATCGCTACCAGGGACACCATCACACAAACTGGCTCAAGAACTACAGCAGAAACTGAAACACCTGATCAGCGGATCCAGACAATCTGTACAGTCAACACAGGAATTGTAGGACATCATCAGAAATATACACATAGACAAGGAAGAAACTATGGTCTCATTTGATGTAATGGCACTGTTCACCTCTATCGACAAAACCCTAGCCAGAGAAACAATAGCCAACCTGCTGGACAAACAGAACAGACAACAGGACGGTGAACCTATCAACAAAGACTGTATACTCAAACTACTGGACCTGGGCCTCACAACACACTTCACATTCAACAACCAAATATATGAACAAATCAACGGCACACCCATGGGCTCACCCATCTCTGGACTCATAGCAGAAGCGGTAATGCAAAGATTAGAACAAACAGTCTTACCGCAAATTCAACCCAAACTCTGGGTCAGATATGTGGATGACACTTTTGTAATCGTTAAAAACACAGAAATAGAGAACACACACCGGATCATCAACGCCACACTCACAGGAATCCGATTCACTAGAGAGGAAGAAAAGGACAACCAACTCCCATTCCTAGACGGGATGGTACAGAGAACACGGAACGGAGAATTCACCACAAAGGTATACAGGAAATCCACACACACAGACCAAGTCCTGAACTACGAAAGCAACCACCCCAACACACACAAAAGAAGTTGCATCAAGACACTGTTCAAAAGGGCCACAACACACGACAGTACCCAGAACTGCAAAAAGAGGAAGAAGAACACCTATACAATGAATTCGCCAAAAACGGATACCCCCACAATTTCATTCGGGATTGTCTGTATGGATTTGCTAGACGACTGTCCTCTGATATTGATGAGGGCCGTGCAGATGATGTGGTTTATATGGAGTTCATTAAGGTCTTTGACAAGGTCCCACACGGAAGGCTGCTCCAAAAGGGAAGATCCCATGGGATCCAAGGTAAGTTGGTAAATTGGCTCCACAATTGGTGGAGGGTTGGTTTTGTGATTGAAAGCCTTTGTCCAGCGGGTGTACCACAGGGATCTGTGCAGGAGCCATTGCTGTTCCTTATGGACATTAATCACTCAGATGTGAAAGCAGAAGGTAACATTAGTAGGTTTGCAGATAACATGAAACGTGATGGCGTTTTCCACATTGAGGGGGATGGTCTCAGGCTGCAGTCTGATATCGATCAGATGATAAACTGAGCAGAGTAATGGCAGATGGAGTTTACTTCTGATCACTGTGAGGTCATGCACTGTGGGAAGTTAATAAATGAATGATATACATCATGAATGGTAGGTCCTCCTGGAGTACTGAGGGACACAGGGACCTTGGTGGGCAAGTACCTGGATGTCTGAAAGGTGTCAGCACAGGTAGACAGGGTGGGGAATACACCTGAACTGGGAGCAGGAGGGGGGACCCACATCCTGGTGGGGAACGTTGCTGGAGCTGCTCGAGAGGATTTAAACTCGTCTGGCAGGGCTGTGTGACCCCAAAGAGTCGTAAGGCCAGAAAGAAAGTTGAGGCTGGTACAAAGGTTCAAGAGAGCAATATGAGTAGACAAGGCAGGCAAGAACGTAGCAGACAATTAGGGAAAACTGGTGGATTAAACTGCAGTTATTTCAATGCAAAGGGCCAGACAGATAAGGCAGATGAACCCAGAGCATGGATGGGAACATGGGATTGGGATCCCATAGATATTACAGAAACACAGCTGAGGGAGCAACAGGAGCAGCAGCTCAATGTTCTGGAGACAGATACTTCAGGAAGGATAGAACAGGAGGCAAAACAGGAGGAGAGCTGGTGGGTTTGATTGGGGGGAAACATCCCAGCAGTACCTAGAGGGAGGATTCATGTAGGATCGCCCAGTTAAACGATATTAGTGGAACTGAGATATAAAAATTGGTCATTCGGTTTCTACAGTTGTACTACAGCGATAGGCAATGGGAGATGAAGGAGCAAATATGTCAGGAGATTTCAGATATCTCTTAGAATAACAGGGTTGTAATGATAGGGGATCTTAACCGTTCCAAACCTGGACTGGGATTGTTACTAAGTTAAACATTTGAATGGAAGGAATTTGTTAAGTGTGTTCCGAAAACGCCCAGTCATTATGTACGTGGCCCAGATGGAGACTGGGGCTTTTGCTGACCTCCCCCTGGGAAACAAGGTCGGGGACGGGACTGTGGTGTTAGATTGGATTACTTACAGTGTGGACACAGGCCCTTCGGCCCAACAGGTCCACACCGCCCCGCCGAAGCGTAACCCACCCATACCTCTACCTCTACCTCTACCTCTGCCTCTGCCTCTGCCTCTGCCTCTGCCTCTGCCTCTGCCTCTGCCTCTGCCTCTGCCTCTGCCTCTGCCTCTGCCTCTGCCTCTGCCTCTGCCTCTGCCTCTGCCTCTGCCTCTACCTCTACCTCTACCTCTACCTCTACCTCTGCCTCTGCCTCTGCCTCTGCCTCTGCCTCTGCCTCTACCTCTACCTCTACCTCTACCTCTACCTCTACCTCTACCTCTACCTCTACCTCTACCTCTACCTCTACCTCTACCTCTACCTCTACCTCTACCTCTACCTCTACCTCTACCTCTACCTCTACCTCTACCTCTACCTCTACCTCTACCTCTACCTCTACCTCTACCTCTACCTCTACCTCTACCTCTACCTCTACCTCTACCTCTACCTCTACCTCTACCTCTACCTCTACCTCTACCTCTACCTCTACCTCTACCTCTACCTCTACCTCTACCTCTACCTCTACCTCTACCTCTACCTCTACCTCTACCTCTACCTCTACCTCTACCTCTACCTCTACCTCTACCTCTACCTCTACCTCTAACACTATGGGCAATTTAGCATGGCCAATTCACCTGACCTGCACATCTTTGGACTGTGGGAGGAAACCGGAGCAAACCCACGCAGACACGGGGAGAACGTGCAAACTCCACACAGTCAGTCGCCTGAGGCGGGAATTGAACCCGGGTCTCAGGCGCTGTGAGGCAGCAGTGCTAACCACTGTGCCACCGTGCCGCCCACAAAGTGGGGGAGCACTTTGGAAAGTTACCACAATTGTATTCGTTTGAAAATAGTGATGGAACAGGACAGGCCTGGTCCACAAGTTAAAGTTATTCAATGGAGCAAGATAGTATTAGACATGAATTTTTAAAGTAGATCTGAGGAGGCTATTTGCAGATAAAGGGAAGTCTGGCAAGTAGGAATATTTTAAAATCGAGATAAAAGGAGCGTTCAGCACCAGCATGTTCCTGTTAGTGTGCAGCTCAATGCTGACTGAATTAGGAAACACTGGCTGAGTTTCGAGGCTGTGGTCAAGAAAAAAGGGGGTCACATGTCAGATATAACTGGCTGGCTCAAGGGAATCCCTTCAGGATCATCGGGGCTGTAGAAATACACTTAGGATGGAAATCAGGAATGTAAAAAGGGGACATGCGATAGTTTTGGCAGAGAAAGTTAAGGAGAATCCAAAGAGACTCTACAAGTGTATTAAGAGCAAAAGAAGAGCTCGGGACAAACCCGGTCTCCTTAATGATCAATGAAGGCAACAATGTGTGAAACTACGAGATCCAAAATAAATATTTCACTTTGGAACTTATTGTGGATAATGACTGGGGCGGTCAGGGAACTAAACAGTGTTTAGCCTGACCACTATTGGAATACTGTGTGCAATTCTGGTCTCAATGTCATCGGAAGGATGTTGTGGAACATGAAAGGGTTCAGAAGAAATGACCAAAGATGTTGCCAGGGTTGGAGGGTTTGTGATTCAGGGAAAAGCCTGAATAGGCTGGGGCTGTTTTCACTTGAAAATGGGAGGCTGAGGAGTTAACCGATAAAAGGTGTTTAAAATCATGATGGGCATCGACAGGGTCTATAGACAAGGTCATTTCCCCAGGCGAGGGAAACTTTTCAAAGGAACCTCAAGAATAACTGGCTCCCGCAGAGTGGATGGAATAAGCTGCCAGACCAAATAGTGGAGGCTGATAGAAATACATTTAAATGGCATGTGTATGGGTGTATGAATAGGAAGGGTTTAGAGGGATATTGGCAAAATTCTGGCAAATGCGACTAGAAAAGTCATGCAGGAGTTGGTCCGAAGGGCTGTTTCTGTGCTGTACATCTCTATGACTCAATGTCTTGAAATGAGTCCACATTATAGAAAAGGAGGTGCTGGAGGTTTTAAAACTCAAAGGTAGATAAATCCCCAGGACCTGATCAAATGGATCTCAGGACATTGTGGGAAGCTGGTGAAGAAATTGTAGGGCCCCTAGCAGAGTTATTTGTATCATAGAGAGCTATGTGTGATAGGCTGTTAGACTGGAGGGTGGCATTGTGGACAGTGAAGATGGTTTTCTGAGATTACAAAGGGATCCTGATGAAAGGTGTGAATGAATGGCTGAAAAACTGTAGATGGAGTTCAATCTGAATAAATGCGAGGTAATGCATTTGGTACAACAAACACGGGCAGGACTTATACAATTAATGGCAAGACCTTCAGTAGTGTTGTAGAACAGAGGGACCTCAGGGTTCAGCTACATAATTCTTTGAAGTTTGTAACATGGAGAGACAGGATAGTTTAAAAAAAGGTTCTTGCCTCACTTGCTTTCATTGCTCAGTCTTTGGATAGAGGAGTTGGGAAGTCACATTGAGATTATACCGGCCATTGGTGAGTCCTCTTCTGGAATACTGTGTCCAGTTCTGGTCACCCAGTTATAGGAAGGATATTATTAAGTTGGAAAGGGTTGGAAGGAGATTTACTGGGATGTGGCTGGGTACGAAAGGCTTCAGTATAAAGAAAGGCTGAATAGGTTGGTATTTTTCACTGAAACCTGAATGTTGACAGATGACCTCATAGAAGTTTATAAAATCATGAGGGGGATAGATAGAGTTAATGGGAGTTGTCTTTTCCCATGGACAGGGGAGTTTCAAGACAAGGCACTACATTTTTAAGTTTAGAGGAGAGACATTTAAAAAAAAAGACTTGAGAGGCACATTGTTACACAGAGGGTGGGTTGTGTGTGGAATGAACTTCCCAAGAACATGGGGACAATTACAATGTTTAACAGACATTTGGATTAGTACAGGAATAGGATATGTTTGAAGGGATATGATCCAGGAACAGGCAGGTGGGATGAGATCTGTTTTAGAGTATGGTTAGCGTTAACTGAACAGTGCGGTATGACTCTCTGACTATGATTATAATGTTGTGTCATTAATTAAGAAAGGCTGCAAGAGAAAGCCAGGGAACTACAGACTGATGAGCGAGACATCAGGGTGGGTCAGTTGTTGGAGGTCTTTCTGAAAGGTAGGACTTACATGCATTTGGAAAGATAAGGCCTGATTACGGACAGCCAGCATGGCTTTGTGCGTGGGAAAACATGTCCCACAAACTTGACTGGAGTTTGCTCAAGATGTGACCAAAATGATAGACGAAGGGGCCAAGGAATGAAAGATGGAGTTTAATTCAGTTGTTGGATTTAGTTCAGACAAACCAAGGAGGACTAACACGGGTAATGGTTGGGCCCTGAGCAGTGTTGTAGAAAAGAAAGAGACCAAGGACTGCAGTTACACACCCTGGCATCACAGGGCGACAGGGTGTTGAAAGCGGCAATTGGCACACTTGTCTTCATTGGTGAAAGCGTTGAGTACATGAGTTGGAGATATTGGTAACACTGTCGTCAATATTTTTCCTGGGCAGAGGAGGCCACGGGGTGACCTTATACAAGTTTATGAAACCATGTATGGTCTAGGTAAGGTGAATTGCCAAGGGTAGGTGAGTCCAAAGGTAGAGGCATAAATGTGAGGTGTGAGAGCAACGATTTAAAGAGGGAGCTGAGGGGCACATTTTCCACAGAGGATGGTGCATAGACGGAATGGACTGCCAGAGGAAATGGTAAAAACAAGTACAATTACAACATGGAAAAGACACTCGGGCAGGTACATGGAGAGGAGAAGGTTTGAAGGGATATGAGCCAAACACAGGCAATTCCGACTCATTCCATTCATGAAACCTCGGCCGAAGAGTCATGCAGCACAGAAACAGACTCTATGTCTCCAGTTATTGGAGGAGGAGGCATGTCGAGACAAGGCATGTTGTAGAGACTGAAGCAAGTTACAGTGATACGGATGGTCATCTGGACTAGAGGTTTCAAATCTGTGAAATAATTGGTGAGAGGGGAGGAGATGACAGAGATAGGAACTGTTATAGGAGTTAGAATGATTGAAGACACTGGTCCTCAATCCAAGGCATAGATACAGTGTTGGAGAGGGAATAGGGAACAGAAAGATCCCAGACAGCATTACCACCCTCTCGTGGGAGGCCTGCTTTCCCCTCAGTTGTTCTGATGCTCCCTAAGAAAGCACAGGCCTGGACTGATAACTGGGAACTCCCGATGCTGTCTCATTGCAACAAAACTTGCAGCAGACGTGGTGATTGAGCCTGGGTTGTGTCTGTACTGTGCTCCCCCTCCAGCACTTTCTCTATGTCATGTCTTGTTAGCTGATGTTTGGATCCCCCTTATTACTTTCTGCTCTGTGCACTGGAATGATCTTACCTGGCAGCAGGATTTATTGAAGACTCCCGACCTCCCTGACTTTGTCTTTCTGGCTGACCAACCATCATCCCAACCAGCAGTTGGCAAGTCTATTGAGTCAGGAACTCCATGAGTACCTGTAGAAGACACAGAAATAGGCAGAATGGGCAATTAGACAAATGCTTTGAGGGTTACACATATAGAATGGCACTGAGCCCACAGAGATCTGGAAAATCCCAGTCTCCATTCCTGACCTGTGCTGCCTCATCTCTCTGGAGTGGAGAATTCTGTTGGCTCAGGATCTAGACTAGCTTCAAGAGTGAGAGAAGTTGACAGAGGCAGCAATTAGACCCAGACAGTGAGGGATACCACATGGAAAGGTACCGAGTCACATCATCAGAGTGCCGGGTCAAACAATTGTGCTGGAAGAAAGAGTTTTAATTCATGTTGCACTGGGATATACAAACTGTGAGCAGGCGAAGTGATGGCCTAGAGGCATTATTGTGTGACAATTTATCCAGAAACTCAGCAAGTGTTCTCTGGACAAGGGATAAAAACCCCACAATTGCAAATGATTGAATGTGAAGTAAATGCTTCAAAAACAATGTAATTAAAAACCTGTAAATGAGTATTAAAGAATTGCTGATGTTAAGTAAAATCCATCGGGTGCATTCCTGTCTTTAGTGAAGTAATCTAAGATGGGACTGGGATATCACAGGTATTACAGAACATCAGCTGAGGGAGGGACAGGACAGGCAGCTCAATGTTCCAGGGGACAGATGCTGCAGGAAGGACAGAAGGGGAGCTGAGAGAGGAGGAGAGAGCTGCTGGTTCTGACTGGGTGAAACATCCCAGCAGGACTGAGAGAGGATATTCCTGCAGGATCGCCCAGTGAAGCTGTGTTCATGGAATTAATCAATAACAATGGGTCTTCCCTTTCCTCTGATTGTTCTACAGACCCCCAAAGCCCCGCCCTCCTGCACCTTGACCTTCTCAAGATGGCGGTCCAGAGGCCCTGAGCGCTCCCTCTTCCCTCAAACAAATGGCGGCCGTGACCCTGGGCCGCTTCCCTGATCAGAGACCGCCGCCTCCTTACCCGGGCCTGGAGGGTCTTTTTAGAGTTATTTATTTTGACCTGTATCCAGGACTTGTGAAAGTCGCTCTAAGCGCGACTCTCTGAATCCGATCGCAGCCGCTGCCGGAGAAAGCAGCTCCATGTCGCTCTCTCTGTGTCCTGATCAATGTGACACTGCGCGTGCTCCACATAGAAACCAAACCGCGCGTGCGTCTGAGATTATCGGTGAGTTTATAGAGAATATTCATATTTACATAGGATCATGGGTAAAATATTAGTCATTAACAGTTGCTCTGTCGAGTTACAGTCATCGAGATCATTAGTACGCAAATAGATTGTTCGGTCCAACTCAACCATACTAGCCAGGTATGTAAATTACCAATTGTTCTGGGAGTTGGAAAATAAGTTTCTTACTCGCATTGTGTAAACCGACCTGTGAATTATTCACGCCGACCTGTGAATTATTCTCAGCTCGTCCCCCTAAACTTTTGCAAAATCACCCATGTGTTTATCCAAGGATTGTTTAAATCTCCCTAATGTACGTTATCAGATTTACATCTCAACTATTTTGTAAAAATCTCACATTGATTCATGAGAGAGGTTTAATGCTCCACTATGTAGTGAGAATGATCAATCCTGCAAAATAGTTTGCTTTCTGACCAATCCTGAAGCGTTCACTCCATAGAATGCTTTGGCCGCGCTCCTCACTCACTCTGGTTAGAGGACTGGCTGCTGCTCGGTCCTCCTGTTCCGCCCCTTCCTCCCAATTGCGGAGTTGATTCAGGCGCGACTCAGTCGGCTAAGGGACAGGGGAGGTTAGAGTCGATGCCTTGTGATGTGGTGAAAATATCCTGAATCTTGGATCGAGAGGGCTGAGTTCATTTCACAGCTTGTGCAGGTGTGTGTAACAACAACTTGATTAAGAAAAAACAAGGGAAGGCAGGAACAGAGTAAAAACAATAGAACATGCAAACAATGTGGTGGGGCTCTCAATGCTCTGGTGATTTCAGTCTTTACCATGTGTTTCAGGACCCCAGTGCATCCCAGTACAGACTGTGCCACTTCTCTTTGTGCACAGCCAGATACCACAATTATGGGGCAAAGTGATGTGGTGGGGTACAGATTCTGGATGAGAGGTGCTGGAAGAGCACCGCAGTTCAGGCAGCATCCGAGGAGCAGTAAAATAGACGTTTTGGGCAAAAGCCCTTCATCAGGTATAAAGGCAGAGAGCCTGAAGCATGGAGAGATAAGCTAGAGGAATATTGAACACAATATTCCAAGTGTGACTGCACCAGTGTTTTGTAGAGTTGCAGTATGGTATTTCAACTTCGGAACTCAATCCCTCCACGAATGAAACCTAACACACCGTTTGCCTTCTTAACAGCACTATCAACCTGGGTGGAACTTTCAGGGATCTATGTACATGGACTCAAAGATCCCTCTGCACACCACATGACCAAGAATGTTTCCATTGACCCAGTATTCAGCCTTCCTGTTATTCTTCTCAAAGTGCATCACCTCACATTTAGTTGCATTGAACTCTATTTGCCACCTCTTAGCATAATTCTGCAGTTTATCCAAGTCCCCTTGCAACCTGTAACATTCTTCCACACTGTCCACTACTACACTGACTTTAGTGTCATCTGCAAATTTCCTAATCCATTCACCTATACCTGCAATGGTTCCAAAATAGATTCTGGTGACACGTGACTAGTAACTGGAATCCAGGCTGAATATTTTACATCAACCACCACTCGCTGCCTTCTTTCAGAAAGCAAGTTTCTAATCGAAACTGCTAAATCACCCTCAATTCTATGCCTCTGCATTTTTTCCAACAGCCTACCATGTGGAACCTTGTCAAAGGCTTTACTTTTGTCCATGTATACCATGTCAAATGCCCTACCCTCATCTACATGCTTGTTGACCTTCTCAAAAAACTCAATGAGGTTTGTGAGACATGACCTGCCCTTGACAAAGCCAAGTTGACTATCTGAAATCAATTGATGTTTGCCAGATGATTATAAATCTTATCTACTATAATCCTTTCCTAAACATTTCCTACAACAGAAGGAAGGCTCTCTACAGCCCTTCTTGAACAAGGGCACAACATTTGCAATCTTCCAGTGCTCTGGTACTAAATCTGCAGACAATGGCAACTCAAATATCCAAGCCAAAGGCTATGCTACTTTCTCCCTTGCTTCCCAGAGAATCCTCGGATAAATCCCATCCAGCCCAGGGGACTTGTGTATTATCACTCCTTCCATCATTGATAACACGTGTTCGTAACTAACCTTGATAATTTCTAGTCTAATATCTCACACCTCATTCTCCTCCTACACAATATTCTCCCTTTCCTGAGTGAAAACTGATGAGAAATGTTCATTTAGCATCTCTCCAATCTCCACAGGGTCAACACTCATCTTCCCATTCTGTCTGTGATTGGCCCTATTCCTACCCTAATCATCTTTTTATTCCTCACATACCTATACAAAGCTTTAGGGTTCTCTTTTATTCTATTTGTTAAAGACTGCTCGTATCCTCTCTTTGCTCTTTTTAACTCTCTCTTTAAATCCTTCTTAGCTGATCTTAATTCTCCATCGCCTCATCTGAACCATCTTGCCTCATCAACACCTAAGCCTCCTTCTTCTTCGTAACAAAAGATGCAGTTTCCTCAGTAAACCAAGGTTCCTTTACCTTATCACTTCTGCCTGCCTGACAGGGACATACCTATCAAGGACACGCAATACCTTAAACCAGCTCCACATTTCCATTGTCTGCATACCCTACATTTTGCTACCCCATTCTGTGCATCTAATTCTTGCCTAATAGCATTATAATTGTCCTTGCCCCATCAATAACTCTTGACCTGTGGCATGTACTTATTCCTTTCCCTTGCTAAACTAAACTTAACTGAATTATGGTCACACTCCAAAGTGCTCACCTACAACTAAATCAAACACCTAGTCTGTTTCATTCCCAAGGACCACATCCAATGTGGCCGCCCCTCTTGTCGGCCCTTCAAAATACTGTGTCAGGAAACGGTCCTGTACACATTGGATAGAACTGATCCATCCAACGTATTAGTTATAGCATTTCCAGTAAATTTTGGGGAAGTTAAAGCCCCCATAATGACCACCCTGTTACTTTCACTCCTATCCAGAATAATTTTGCTAATCCTCTCTTCCACCTCCCTGGAACTCTGTGGAGGCCTATAAAAAAACTCCAAGGAGTGTGACCTCTCCTCTTCTGTTTCTAACCTCAGCCCACACTACCTCAGGAGACTAGTCCTCATCAAAAGTTCTCTCAGCCACCGTTATACTCTCCTCGACTAATGTGACATGCATGGACCCATTGCAGAGCTTCAAACTCCATGAGGCAGCCATACTCTGTGACAGAGAGACTCAGTCTGGAACCTCCTCTGTCCTTAAGACTTTATGCACTGCCTGTGCTCCTCCATTTCCCCTTTGCACGTTCCCTTTCCAACCCACCCCACCTGCATCACTCCACGAATGGTGCAGTCAAGGGCAGAAGTCTGTGGAATATCCTCCCTAACCTTCTCTATCCTCCTTTAAGATGTATTTTAAAATCATTCTCTTTAATCAAGGTTTTGATCATCCATGAAGCACCTTAGGAGATTTGCCATTGTAAAAGATTCCATACAATGCAAGTAGTTGTTGTTATTGCTGTACAGTAGGAGAAACAGGAATGATGCATTCCAAATTCCAACAAGAAAGTCATTGACAGGTGTAGTATGCAGGCCACCAAATAATAACATCACATTGGGATGGGCAATAAACAAAGAAATAACTATTGCCTGTAAAAATGGTATGGCTATTATCATGGGTGATTTTAATCTACATGTAGGTTGATCGAACCAGCTCGGTCAGGGTGGCCTTGAGTTTATTAAGTGTATCCATGATAGTTTTCTTGAACAGTATGAAATGGAACTAACAAGGGAGCAATCTATCCAGCATCTGGCCCTGTGCAATGAGACAGGAATAATTAATGACTTCAGAGTTAGGGATCCTCTTGAAAGAAGTGATCACTGTATGGTTGAATTTAGAATACATATTGAGAGTGTGAAGATAAAATCTAATACCTGGGTCCTGTGCTTCAAAACAGGGAACTACAATAGAATGAGGGAGAACCTGGATAAAGTAGACTGGAAACAAAGATTTTATGGTGGGACAGTTGATGAGCAGTGGAAGATTTTCAGAGGCACTTTACAAAGTGCTCAGCAATGATATATTTCAGTGAAAAGGAAGGACTGTAAGAAAAGGCATACTCTGTGATGGGTATCTACGGAAAGCAATCAAATTGAAAGAGAAGGCATGCAAAGTGGCCAATAACAGCCTGAAACTAGAACTGGGAAAACTATAAAGGTCAACAGAAAGCCACAGAAGAGCTATAAAGAAAAGTAAGATAGAACATGAGAAAAATAAACTAGCACAGACCATAAAGACAGAAAACAAAAAAATTTATATTGAATGAGAAAAGAGTGGCTAAAGTAAATGTTGGTCCTTTGGAAAATGAGAAGGAACATTTAATTATGGGATATCACAGTGGAGGACACTAATATCTTGCCAATAATTAGCAAAGAGACAAAGATAGGTGAGGATTTGGAAACTGTCATTATTACAGAACAGCTAGTGTTGGACTGTTGGAGTTAATTGAGCTAATGACAGAAAAGTCTTCTGAGCCTGATGGAATGCATCCCAGGGTACTAAAGGAGATGCCAGGAGAAATAGCAAATGCACTGGCAGTAATTTTCCAAAATTCACTGGACTCTGTGGCAGTCCCAGCAGATTGGAAAGCAGCAAAAGTGATGCCACGTTTTTAAAAAGGAGGTGGACAAAAGGTGGGGAATTATACACAAGTTAGTTTATTCTCTGTAGTGGGAAAGATGCTTGGGTCTATTGTCAAGGAAGAAATAGTAGGGAATCTTAATATAAATTGTCCCATTGTACAGACACAGCATGGGTTCATGAAGGGCAGGTCATGCTTCACAAATCTTTTGGAATTCTATGAAGACATTTCGAGCAAGGTGGACAACAAGGACCCAGTGGATGCGGTGTACCCGGATTTCCAAAAGGCCTTCAACAAGGTGCTGTGCAAAAGGCTGTTGCATAATATAAAGGTGCATGGTGTTAGGAGTAGAGTATTAGCATGGATAGAAGATTGGTTGACTAACAGGAAGCAAAGTGTGGGGATAAATGAGTACTATTCCGGCTGGCAATCAGTGACTAATAGTGTGCCTCAGGGATCAGTGTTCGGACTGCGATTATTTAGAATTGATACAGATGATTTGGAGTTGGCGACCACATGTGTGTCAAAGTTTGCATATGACACTAAGATGAGTAGCAGAACAAAGTGTGCGGAGAACTGTGAAACTTTGCAGAGGAACATTAATACATTGAGTGAGTGGGCAATGGTCTGGCATTTGGAATATAATGTTCATAAATGTAAAGTCCTACTGTTTGGTTGGACTAACATTAAAAAAGAGATTATTACTTTAATTTTAAAAAGTTGCATCATTTGCTATGCAGGGGCACCTCAGTAACCTTCTGCATGAAGGTTGGTCACCAGGTACAACAATCAACTCAGAAAGCAAATGGAATTTTGGCCTTCATTGCTGAAGGGATTGTGTTTAAAAGCAGAGGTTATGTCCCAGCTGTATTGGGTGCTGGTGAGGCCACACCTGGAGTACTGCATGCAGTTTTTGTCTCCTTACTTGCTCAAGGATGTACCGGCACTAGAGGGGGTGCAGAGGAGGTTAACTAGGTTGATTCCGGAGTTGAGGGGGTTAGCTTAACAGAGACTGAGCAGATTGGGATTATATTCATTGGAAATCAGAAGAATGGGAAACATATAAAATAATGAATGGAATGGATAAAACAGAAGTAGAGAGAATGTTTCCACTGGCAGGTGAAGCTATGACAAGAGGGCATCACCATAAGACTAGAGGCAGCAAATTTAGGACTGAATTGAGAAGAACTTCTTGACCTCTGTGGAATTCATTGCCCAGGGAAGTAGTTGATGCTAGTTCAGTAAACGTTTTTAAAGCTAAGGTAGCTTTTTTAAAATTAATTAATTTAATAATTAAGGGATTATGGTGAGAACGTTGGTAAATGGTTCTGCGTCCACAAAATGATCAGCCATGATCTTAATGAATGGCAGAGCAAGCTCAAAGGGCAGGACGGCCTTCTCCTGTTCCTAGTTCTTTTGTTGTTATATTTTGCATTCCTCCCACACTCTTGACTTTCAGGTGCTGGTGTTAGATTAGGATGGACAAAATTAAAATTCACACAAACACCAGGTTATAGTCCAACAGGTTTATTTGGAAGGACTAGCTTTGCAGCTTCTTCAGCAGGTGGTTGTGTGATTTTTAACTTTGTGTCTCACTCTTGTACCTGATAAACAGCAACAAAAGCCACGAAGCAGTGGGCATGCTCCAGGCAACAATGGGCCCCTGGTAGTTGATGTCAGCGGAAGACCAATGGAAAGGCAGGGGCAGAGCTGGAGGACCTGGCAGGGCATTTGGTCCTCCGACCAATCAGAGTAAATGAAGGACGGGACTAGACTATACCACGTGATCATCCTTGCGGTGGGCGCGGATGTGCGGGACGTGGGGATGGAGAGCTGTTGGTCAGAAAAGAAATAAACAGCAGGAAGTGGGAGGGAAATGGTATTGGTATGGGCTGAGAGGTTTTACAAACATTTGGTGCACATTGGAAAATACAAATTTCAAACTTACAATCCTGTTTTTGCAGTAAACTGGAAAATAACCTCATTTTGTGATCGCTGCCATCTTTATTCGGAGCAAAGATTCACTGGAACACGTGCACGGCTGCCAGCTTTGTTGGGGGCAAAGATCAGAGGTATGTATGTGCAGCCCTCCCTGGTAGAGAGTCATAGGGCAGGATTTACCCAGAGCACATTCAAACCCAGAGATATGGATGTTTTGTTTTCTTGGATTTGTTTCTTCATCCATTTAAATGATTTGGATGTGAATAGAGCCAGTACTGTTCGTAAGTTTGCAGATGACACCAAAATTGGAGGTATTGTGGACAGTGATAAAAGTTGTCTCAGAATACAATGGGATATTGATCAGATGGGCCAATGGGCTGCGGAGTGGCAGATAGGGTTTAATTTAGATAAATGTGAGGTGCTGCATTTTAGAAAAGCAAATCAGAGCAGGACTCACACTGAATTGGAAGGTCTTGGAGAGTCTTGCTGAACAAAGAGACCTTGGAATGCAGGTTCATAGTTCCTTGAAAGTAGAGTCACAGGTAGATAGGACAGTGAAGAAATTGTTTGGGATTCTTCCCTTCGTTGGTCAGAGCATTGAGTAAAGGAGCTGTACAGGACATTGGTTCGGCCACTTTTGGAATATTGTGTGGAATTCTGGTCTCCCTCTTATCAGAAAGAGGCACTGAAACATGGAAGGTTTGAGAATTGATTTTTTAAGGATGTTGCCAGGGTTGGAGGATTTGAGTTGCAGGGAGAGGCATAATATGCTGGGGCCATTTTCCCTGGAGTGTCATAGGCTGAGGTGTGATGTTGAAGAGGTTTATAAAATCGTGAGGGGCATGGATAGCGTAAATAGACAAGGTGGAGCCCAGAACGAGAGGATATAGGTTTAGGGTGAGAGGGGAAAATTCAAAAGGAGCTTAAAGGTCAACCAAAATTGTAACATTTAAAAGGCATTTGAATAGGAAGGGTTCAGAGGGATGTCAGTCAAGTGCTGGCAAATGGGAATAGTTTAGGTTAGAATATCTGGTTTGCAAAGATGGGTTGGACTGAAGATTTTGTTTTTGTGCTAGACATCTCTGACTGTGGGATCATAAAAGTGAACAGTGCTCTGATTCACCTCTGGGCTCCTTGATGTCCACCTGTTCATTATCTAGCTTCCACAGTCTCACATGAGTGTATTTTTGCCACATTTAGTATTTTACTACTACATTCACAGACCTTTTTGTAAATGGATTATCCACTGCTGCCTGACTCCTGACCGTATGCTGCTCCATTATCAGGTTATTTTTTCCACAATATCTTTGACAGTCAAGAATTCTTTTTTCCAAGAGTGAGTGGATTTTTCTTCCATTTCTGACAGTCAAATTCTGCACCATTTTCATTCCCTATCATTCATATTGCACTCCCTGAAACATCATGTGTATTTCTCCTTCCACAGATACCAGTGACTAATGCCAAAGCCCTGTTGCCTGTGGAGAGGGTGATGTTTGACTTCCTTTTACAACTGCAGTTTGAATGGTGAAGGCGCTCCCACAATGTGGTTAGGTAAGATACATTACAGATTATTCACTCAGCGATAGTGAGAAGTAGAAGATATCTGTACAAATCAACATGTTTTTAATTTCACAAAAATATTGAGAACTTTTGACATAAGGCCACAGCTGGAGAATATTATGTCCAGTGACCAAACCCATTGCCAAATAGGCAATTTTTCAGGAATGCCTTAAAGGAAGAAAGCAGATCTTAGAGGGTGGGAATTCCAGACCGTGTTGCCTTGGAATCTATAGAAAGAGTCACACAGCTGAACTCACAAATAAACACATCATTGGGAGTCTAAACTAAAATAAGTTATTGAGATATGAAAGGGTGTGTGGTGCAGGAAGATAGGAATGATTACAGCCAGGAATTAAATAAAGTGTGTGAAAGTAAATTGTTGTTGCTTATAAATGGGAGCCTTTTGATGGATCAGCAAGTTCTGGTACAAGTGAGCTTTTGGGCGGTAGAGTTTTCAATATTCTGGAGATTAAAGGGAGGATTATTGTGGGATGCTGGCCAGGAGTGGGTTCAGATAATGAAATCTAGTGTTAACAAAATGAATGAATGAGAGTTTCAGTAAATGAGCTGAGACTGTGGTGAGGTCCGGTGATATCACTGAAGTCGAATTAGTGGTCTTGGAGTGGGACTGGGCTGTCACCCTCACCTCACCTCTGGAATTCAGCTGTTTGTCAGTTTGTGAATGGAGGAACGGAGTGGTCCTGGCAGAACCCAAACTGGCTGTCACAGAAGGTTATTGCTGAGCAGCTGCGTGACAGCACTGTTGATGACACCTTCCATCACTTCACTGCTGAGCGAGTGTCGACTGATGGAGGGAAATTGGCTGGGCTGGCTCTGTCCTGCGTTTATGTGTTGAACATCCCTAAGAAATGTTCCACAATGTCAGGAGGTGACAGTGCTGGACTTGTCTTGTTAAGCAGCAATTTCTGGAGCACAGCCATCAGTATTATTGCCACAATGTTTTTTAGGGCCGACAGCCTTTATACTACTTCTCCATTTCTTGATCTGATTTGAAATAAGTTTTCAACCAAGTTGATTCACGTGTGTGATGTCAGGGACCAATGTAGAAGGCTCATCCACTTGGCACTGCTGGCTGAAGATTGTTGCAAATGCTGTTGTCTTGTCTGTTGCACGGATGTGTGAGACCCCTCCATCGGTAAGGGTGGGGATATTTGTGATGCTTCCTGCAGTGAGTTGTTTAATTGTCCATCACCATTCCTGTCTCGGTGTGGCAGAACTGCAGAGCTCCGATCTGATCCATTGGTTGTTGGATCACATAGTTCTATTTGGTGTTGCTTGCACTGTTTGGCATGCAGGTTGGGTAGCTTGGGGACATTTTTAGGTATGCCTGGTATTGCTCCTGCGGAATTCTCCATTGAACTAGGGTTGATCCCCTGGCTTGATGTTAATGGTTGAATGGGGATATACCAGGCCATGAGATTTCAGATTGGGCTGGAGTACAGTTCTGCTGCTGCTGTTGGCCCACAGTGAGACAGAAGTTGCAGGGTCAAGAGGGCTGATTGTATTGTTGTATTTTCCAGTGCATTAGTAGATGTAATGTGGGCCATCCAGTTTCATTCCTTTGTTGAGACTGTGCAGTGATTAATACAATGAGTGATTTGATGGGCCACTGTCAGGGATGCAACTATTAAAAAAAGGATTTGTGATTTACACATGAAAGAAGTGAAACTATCATGGTATTCGAACAGATGAAAGACTCAACAGACAATCAAGGTATTTTTCAATGGATAATTTCAGTTACATCACACTAAATTTTTGCTATAAATTCTGTGCCTTAGAATTGTGCCCTCCACAATCACCTGATGAAGGAGCGGTGCTCGGAAAGCTACTGTGCTTCCAATTAAACCTGTTGGACTATAACCTGGTGTTGTGTGATTATTAACTGAAAATATTACAACACTACTCACAGGACTGTTAATCAGTCCAGTTAATCAATACATTCAGAAGGATTTCCTCCAAGTTTGAAGATGCAATATTCGTCAAAACCATCAACTTCAACCTGCAAGATTGTTATTAACAAAACTTCAGGCTGACACAAATCTCCCCACCCCACTGCAATGTGGTATCCTGGGCCCGGCCCACGAATTGGAACTTGGACATTTGTGGACTGTGATCTCAAAGGAAGGGAGCAAACACAATTCTGACAGATTAGTCCTCAAAGATGAGTAGCAAGTTTGAGACAAGGCAGGTGGTATACCATCTTACACTTAGCTTAATTGCATTTCTTAATTACAGTCATGGTTTGCAAAGTATAAAGAACTATGTGTTTGTTTTCCATGGTTGGGGAGTTTTATCCAAATTGATCACAGTTGCTGCCTCTCGCTCCCCAAGTCAAATCATAGGATTGATAACAAAACAATAAACTGCAGGTGCTGGAGATCTGAATCCCAGAAACAAAGTGCTGGAGAAACTCAGCAGTTCTGAAGGCATCGGTGAAAATAAAAATAATGTTACATTTCAATTTCAGAGACTCTTTGTCTGAACGGAAAAATGGTCATGAGACTTGGAGCTTCCAATGTTTTATTCCCCTCAGAGATGCTGCTGGACCTGTGGTTCTCCAGCACTGTGCTTTCTATAGTGAACTTTATTTACAAAACAGATCAGAAAAATACTAATCTCTGAAAGTGAAAGGTTCATTGCAAACATGAGCATAGTTTCCACACTTGAGTTACACAAGCACATCTCAGTTTAAAAACAAGATTTAACTCAAAATAATATTCCATCTCGAAATTGGCCAAGTTACACCAGTAATAAAGCTCATCCACCCAATGAGGCACATCAGCACAACATCCTGCAGTGTTACACACAGCCACCTTTACCAAAAAATGATCACATGTCACAAAATTGAAGGCCAAGAGCATGTCTCTTTCAAGGAGCTGAAGTCAAACTCAATTTTTGGAAGGATTTTTATTAAACCTGATTGAACATTTAAATCTCAGAGCATAATCTTTGTTTAAAAAAGCAAAGTGTGTGGGAATCATCCCACATCTTGTTAAAGGTTCAGTTCAGCCTGATACATAGAGCCAAAGGTCAAGCAAACATCACACTTTCCATTCACTTCTACAAAGGGCTGACATCACATTTCTTCAGGATTTTAAGTATTTTATAAATTGTTTGTGAAATCAATTGTCACGTTAAAGAACTGGACAATACATGTCATTGTATACAATAAGAGTGAAGCCTGTGACAGCAGATTTATCTTTGGAGGGCAGTGTGTGTGCTTTCTAAATTCTGGAAGCACTTTTGGAGACTGTTCCCAGATGGTGATAGTGAGCATATCTGGAATGCACTGTTTAGATTTGGGAATCCATGGGAATCAATCTGTGGTTTCACTAATACTTGGCTTGCGTTGTTGGTGAACAGTAAGCAATTCATAAAGTTACTTATGTATTGTTGTTGACTACCTGAATGGTATTCAAATTGACCAGATTGCCTTCAACAGTGTGAATGCATCTATTGTAAATATTTGGAATATTCCAGAACTGCCCAGTGCTTGGCAAATTCAGGGGGGACAAAAAATCACATGGAGTAATTTGAAATTAAGAATCCAAGAGGACTTAACCACTGAAGTATTCAATTCAAATAGTTAAATGGAGTGCTCACATTTAAAATACCTGTTATCCATAGGGATGGATGGACTGACAGAATTGGGATCAAATTCCTAGCTGGGGAGTGTGAAATGTGCTTTGATAAAGCCACCTACATTTCCCAACAATAATTTGGCAAGCTCGGAAATTTAAAAAACAATACGAGCTTCATTGCTGCTCCAGTCGGGTCACAAACTCTGTGAAAAAAATAACAATGTTCAGGTTTATTGCATACACTCTGAAACACATGTTTCTTCTACAGATCCTGCAAGTTTCCCCAATGAGCATAGTCCATCCAAAGGACGTTGTTAACTTTGACCAACTCATTTCTTTCCGAGCCTCTATAACCTGAAGAATGACCAGAAGCAATTACTCCACATGTGTGGGAACATTACCAACGAGGATTTTTTCCTTCAGAATTGACTTCCATATATTCAGTGCCCAGAACAGATAAAAAGCTTGTTACCTTTTATAGAGCAATGATTCAGTGGGAGTAAAACGCCAACCTTTTCTTGCTTAACAATCACGCTGCCTAAGTTTTAAACATGAACACTTCTTAATAGTTCACCAGATCCTAACAAAATATTTTGTGTGAAACAAATCATATGATACATAGTTATTCAGATAATAAAACAAGTTTGTTCATTGAAGAACCCAGAGGAAAAGGTCATGAAACAATGTGATATACCTCAATCATCATTTCAAGTGCATTCTCTGCATAAATCCTCCTTTTCCTCCTCGAAGCATTCAACTTCTTGAATAATTGAGAGAATGAAGTCGCAGTTGTACAACACAAAATCAGACCCTTCAGTCCAACTTGCCCATGCTGACCAGATCTCCAAAATTAATCTAGTCCCATTTGCCAGCTTTTGATCCATGTCCATCTTTAACCCTTTCTACTGATTATCAGTTTATTTTACATTATCAGCACTTGAAATACTGACTTTTTTTTTCCCCAACATTGGTTAAAGAAATCATAAGTTCATTCATCTAAGTTAATTTTATAATCTTTCACAAAGAAACAAGTGAGAACAACAGAGAGCTGAGTGCAAAACAAAATACTGCAGCTGTGCGATATCTGGGAACACTGTAAAGGTAAGGCACTGATACTGCACAAGTTTGTCAGCACAGTTTCAATTACTGACAATAATTTAGTAATGTCTTAGCCTTCACACAGTTAACGTAAATGTGAGATATCTGAATTTCATGAATTGGTTCGTATTGCACTTTGAGAAGATTAAACCAAGAATAATTTTTGTTGATCAAAGGAAAAAGTGATGACCAAAGAAGTGGACATCAGAGTCGAAAAGTGTCATGCTGGAAAAGCACAGCAACTCAGGCAGCATCCGAGAAGCAGGAGAGTTGATGTTTCGGGCATAAGCCCTTCATCAGGAATCACAGGTTTCAGAAAAATTACTGGCATAGACTTATGCCAATACATATGTAGAAGGGCCAGAGCATGTTACTATCAGATTAGAGACTAATTTCAGATTTGGTACCGTTCAGTGCAACATTTCAGTCTGATATTTACATATGTACCTAAAAGAGAAGTTGTCTAAACTTACAAGCTCTAGAATTATTATACAATTAAACCTAAAAATAAAGCTGGTGAACAAGAATGGCAAAGTGAAGTCCCATCAGTATTGCCTTGGGCAGTGTCAAGTAAGAATTTGAGAACACAGTTGCCACTTTGGTGTAACCTGCAGTCTGGCCAAATTGCAGCAAAGATCTGTTCAGTTTTATCTGCAACCTATTGAATGGAAAATCCTCCTTGCACAATAATGAGGCAGCATTTTGGGATGTCATTTTTAAAATATATTATTTTCAAAGTTACTCACAATTAAGAGTGATCGCTTGGTGCTGTCTGCATAACACAGTACGAAAAGGAATTAACAAAAAAAAAACATTATAACCCAAATTCAGAGTCACTAATTTATTGATATTGCATGGGTCCAGCATTTAAAAGTAATCAATTTTTAAAAATAAATACAGATACATTTGCTAACTATATTGGAGTACAGTCAAGTTTCTTAGTGACCAGTGACAGGATTGGACAGAGTCCACATGGATTTAAGAGAGGGGAATTATACTTAGCAAATCAACTAAAAGAATCGACAGAGTCGAATATTAAAGAAAGAAATTGCAGGACATTTGGAAAAGCTTATCATTAAACATGGTAGACTGGGTTTTGTGAAAGAGAAACTGTATTTGACAAATTTAGCGACAGTTCATTGAGGAGGTAACAAGCAGGGCTGATAAAGTGTAATCGAATGATGTTCTGTATTTGGATTTTAAAAGTGTAAATGATAAGGTGCTAAATAAAAGTTAATTGCACAATTTAGGAGCTCATGGTATCGGGGTAATGTATTAGCATGGATTGAGGATTGGTTAACCACACTGGCTGTTGCTGAGACTTCACTTGGAGTACTGTATACAATGTTAGCTCCCATGTTTAATAAAAGATAAACTAACATCGGACACCATTCAAAAAAGATTCACTTAGCTACTTTGAGGACAAAAGGGTTGACTGATCAAGAATAGATAAGCAGGGGTGATCTTATGGAAACAAGGTTCTGAGGAGCTTGACAGGGCAGATGTTGACAAGATCTTCTAGCACCAGTGAAGTCTCAAACCAGGGGACATTACATAAGGGAACATTCATTTTAGAAAATGTAAAGAATTTTTTCTCTCAATGAATGGTTAGAATTTTCTCGCCCAAACAATTGTGAAAGTTAAATGTGGGAGGGGAATGGTTGGGTTACTCTTCGGAGGGTTGTTCTGGCTTGTTGGGCAGAAAGGCCTGTTCCCACATAGTAGGGAATCTGTGACTCTGTCTCAAATTATTTTAAAAGAGGGCAGATAGATTTTTGAAATATTGAGCAGTTGAGGGCTATGCGGATCAAGCATAAAAGAGGTGTTGAGGTCTGGGTTGGCCCAGCCATGATCTGATAGAATAGGGGAAGAAGGTGAAGGCGATGAATGCCCTACTCCTGCTCCGATTCCTTGAGGCTCCGTTTCATGTTTTTTGTTTCTAAAGAAGAGCATGATATAATGTGCTAAAGATCTCAGATGTTGTGAAAAGCAGTGAAAATGGTGTGTTTATGTACAGGTTCAGATGGCATTGATTCATCAATCACAGCTATACAGTCATGAGTGGAAAGGCAATTCCCTCCATGAATAAAGGAAATCTACTGCAGAGCTCACACACAGGGAATTCCTACCCTCAGTAAACTCTCCCATCACATTACCCAACATGTCTGCAAAAGCAGGACACACTGCGCATGCTCTAGCCAACAAAGTGACCCGCGGGTGATTGATATCAGCGCCGGACCAATGAAAGAACGGTGGGCGGATCTGGATGACCGAAAGGGATGTTGGTCCTCCAACCAATCAAAGTGAAAGAAAGGCGGTGCTAAGCCAAACCATATGATCACCCTCGCGCGCGGCGCAGAGTCTCTGTAATGAATGTTTGGGAAGTTATGGAGAGAAAGGATACAGTAAGAAAATAAATAAACAGGGAAACGGGAGAAAAACTGTGTTGCTATGAGCGGAGAAGTTTTACAAACAAATTGTGCACGTCGGAAAATACAAATTTGAACGTCTCAGTCCCGTGTTTGCAGTAAATTAGTAAATGCAGACCTGAGTAAGCACCGCCATCTTTATTCGGGACAACGATTCACTGGACATGTGCGGAGCCGCCATCTTTGTAAGGGGCAAGGTGAAGCCAGGCGCATGTGCAGCCTTTCTCTCGGATAATGTCTTTGGGACCATAACAGCCAATACTGCTCTGATTCACCTCTGGGCTCCCTCATAACCACTTTGTCAATATCTAGCTTCCTCAGTCTCAAACCATGGGTGCATTTTTGGTCTGTTTACTATTGTATTATTACTTTTGTAAATGAGTTTTTTCACTGCGGCCCAGCCCCTGACCATGGACTGCTCTATTATCAGATTACTTTTTTCTTGAATATTTTTAACAGTCAAGAATTCTTTTTTCCAATAAGCGAGTGGATTTTCCTTCCATTTCTGACGATCAAATTCTGCACCATTTTCATTCCCTGTAATCCATTTTGCACTCCCTGAAATATCAACTGTGTTTCTCCTTCCACAGATACCAGTGACTAACGCCAAAGCCCTGTTGCTTGTGGAGAGGGTGATTATTTACTTTCATGTACAGCTGCAGTTTGTGTGGTGAAGGTGCTCCTAAAATATGGTTGGGTAAGTGGCATTATAGATTATTATTTCAGCAACAGTGATAATTTGAAAATAATGTCCAAATCAACAACAGTTTGTATTTTTATTATCATGCTTATAATTTCACAAAAGTACGATTGAGAACTTTAGACATAAGGCCATAGATGGAGATATTAGATCAGGTGACCAAAAGCATTGCCGAAAAGCAGGTTTTGAGGGATGTCTTAAAGGTGGAAAGCAGACCTGTGAGGTTTTGGCTGCGAATTTCAGACCATGCTGCTTCAGAAATTGTAGAAACAGCCACACAGGTGAAGTAATGAATAAACAAATGGTTGGGAATCTCGAAGAAAATCGGTTGTCGAGGTCTCAGTGTGTGTAGTACAGGGAGCTCGGGATTATTACAGCCAGAAATTAAATCAAGTGTGAGAATTTTAAATTGAGGGATATTGGCCAGGTGCTGGCAAGTGAGACTAGATTGGGTTGGAGTATCTGGTCGGCATGGACGGGTTGGACCGAAGGGTCTGTTTCCTTGCTGTACATCTCTATGGCTGTATGCTGTTGATTATAATTAGGAGCCTTTTGATGAATCAACAAGCAGAGATTTTGACTTTCTTGAGATGACAGGGAGATTGAATGTGGGAAGCTGGCCCTGAGTGTGTTTGGAAAATGAAGTCTGGAGACAACACAAGGTGGATGATACAAGGGTAGAATCAGCTTGAAATAGTGGTCTTGGAGTCGGACCGGGCTGTCACCTTCACCTCACCTCTGGGATTCAGCTGGTTGCCTGATTGTGAATCAGGGCGGTAGCACAATCGGGAGCTGTGTGGCTCTGGTGGAGCCTAAAATGAGTGTCGCTGAGCTGACTGTTGCTGAGCAGCTGCTGCTTGGTAGCCCTATTGATGACATCTTCCATCACTTTACTGCTGGCCGAGTGTGCACTGATAAATGGAAATTGGCTGGGTTGGATTGCCCTGTGTTTTTGTGTTGAAGATCCCTGGGCAATGTTCCACATTGTCGGTAGATGCCAGTGCTGGCTTGGTGGGTGGCAAGTTCTGGAGCACAAACCATCAGTATTATTGCCAGAATATTGGCAGGGCCCGTAGCCTTTGCACTACTTAAGCATTTCTTGATGTTATTCAAACTCAACTGAACTGGTTTAAAACTCACATCTGTGATGTTGGAAACCACTGGAGAAGGCTGAGATGGATCATCCCACTTTACACTTCTGGCTGAAAATTGCAGCAAATGCTGTCATCTTATCTGGTGCATGGATGTGTGAGGCCCCTCCATCAGTAAGGGTGGGGATATCTGTGATGCTTCCTGCAGTGAGTTGTTTAATTGTCCATCACCGTTCACAACTGGGTGTGGCAGAACTGCAGAGTTCCAATCTGTTCCATTGGATGTAGGATCACTTAGCTTTGTTGCTTGCTGCTGATGCTGTTTGATATGCAGGTAGTTCTGTTTTATGGCATCACCAGGTTGGCACTTCATTTTTAAGTCTGCCTGGTGCTTCTCATGGCATGCCCTCCTTTCCTGTCCATTGTGATGGGTGCGAGCAGGATTTACAAACCCATGAGATTACAGATTGTGCTGGAGTACAGTTCTGCTGCTGTTGATGTCCCACAGTGCCTCATAGATACCCAGTTTTGAGATCCTACATCTCTTCGAAGTCTGTCTCATTTAGAACCTCCACTTAACACAATGGAAGTTTTTCTCAACTTTAAGGCAAGACTTTGTCTCCAAAAGGAATGTGTGATGGTCGCTCTTACCGATACTGTCATAGACAGATGTATCTGCAACTGGTCAATTCATAACAATGAGATAAAGTATGTTTTTCCCTCACCACCCACTGTTGAGCAGCTATGTTCTTTAGGACCTGGCCAGCTCAGTCAGTAATTCTGTTGCAGAGTTAATCTCAATTGTGGACATTGAAATCCTGTACCCAGAGTACATTTGACACCATTTTATTGCCTCGGTGCTTCCTCCAAATGTTATTCAACATGAAGGAGAAGTAATTCATCAGCCAAGCAAGGACGGGATGTGGTAATCAGCAGTAGCCATGAGACTTCCTGGTCTCCGGAGCCAATGCTGTGTACTCCCAGGGCAAATCCTCCCTCTCTATACACCACTGTGCCACCACCTCTGCCTGGTATGTCATGCCGGTGGGACAGGACATATCCAGAGATTTCAGGACAAAGTGAAGATTGCAGATGCTGGAGGTCAGAGTCAAGAGTCTGGTGCTGGAAAAGCACAGCAGGTCAGGCTGATGAAGGGCTTAGGCTCGAAACATCGATTCTCCTGCTCCTCGGATGCTGCCTGACCTGTTGTGCTTTTCCAGCACCACACTCTCGATATCTAGGGATGGTGATGGTGGTGTCTGGTCATCTTTGTAAGGGAAGATTCCGTGAGTTTGACTATGTCAGGCTGTTCCTTGACTAGTCTGTGAGACAGCTCTCCACATTTTGGCCTCAAAAACCATATGTTAGTGAGGAGGATGTTGCACTATCGAGAGAGCTGATTCTGTGGTTGTAATTTCTGGTGCCTTGTTAGTTGCCAACTGGTCCATCCAGTTTCATTCCTGTGTTGAGACTTTGCAGTGATTAATACAGTGAGTAGCTGGCTGGGCCGCAATCAGGTCGGCAGGATTTTTTTCACCATTGACAATGGTTTCATGGAGATCAGGAGATTCCTAATACGTTGTTTTTTTCTTGAATTCAGATTCCACCATCTGCCAAGATGGGATTCGATCCAGGACTTCAGTCGTTTGTTTTAATATTCTGGATAAAAGCTAAATACATCAGGTTTGATCACTCATTTTAAATATCACTAACCCTGGTTTTGTTTCTTTATAAAACACTGTCCATCATCCTGTCTCCTCCATCCTCCCCTCCAACAACGAGTGAGGAGCACATGGAGTTTCTCTGTCACTAAGACTGAGATAATCCGATCTGCTGTTTCTCTCCCTCCCACTAGCCCACTGAGCCAAACTGCCTCACGTGATGTTCCTGGTTTTTGTCCTAAACCTACATCTTTCTCCAGTCTCTTATCAAGCCTTATCAGAGCTCACCTTGACCCTTTACCCTAATCTCGCTAAACTCACTTTCCAACTCTCTTTCCTCCGCTGCCGCCTCATCACCCCCCCCCCTCGCCAATTCATAGATATTGTTCCTTGTTCTGTCTGTTGGTCTTTTCTGGTTATGTCCTTCTCTCCCATTCTGTGAAAAACTGATATTTGACCTCACGGTTGTTGGAAAATCCTGCTCCATCTCCATTCTCCCTTTGCTTTCTGAATTCCTTGCATTTGGTGTCCCTCAACGATCTATCCTTGGTCTCTCCTGTATCTCACGTACATAGTGCCAGGAGGTGATATCATCCAAAAACACTGTGTTAGGCTTGACATGTACACTGACGATACCCAGCTCGCTCTCCCCATTATCCCTCTCCATTACTCCACTGTTACTCAGTTATCAAACTGCTTACCACATTCCCACTACTCAATTAGCTGCAATTTCCTCCAATGAAACATTGTCAAGGTTATACCCGTTGCCTTAATGCTGAGCCCCTGCCTCCCACTGGGAACTCTGAGGCAGAACGACACTCTCAACAATATTGCTGTTATATCTGACCCCAAGGTGACCATCTGATCAGACATTCACACAATCACAGCACCAGGAAATCCAATCTCTTAAACGTTGCTTTTCTCCACCTCACCCCAGCTCCATTGCTACTGAAATCCCTTACCCACGTCTGTGTTCCCTTATACTTGAATCCAAAACAGAACTCTTGATTCCGTAACTCAGAATCTTGTTTCAGACTCCCCTCTCAGTATTTACCCTCGGACACATCCTCTCAGTATTTATCCTGTCAAACCCCTTAAGAATCCCATCTGTCTCAATGAGACCACCTCTCTTTCTCCAAAATCCAGTGAGTAGAGTTCCAAACTTTTCAGCCTTTATTTAAAAGATAATCCCTCCAAACCAGGGATCATCTCATTGAATCTTCCCTGAAATGCCTCCAATAAAGTGACACATTTCCTTATCTAAAGGGACCAAAACTGCTCTCATTACTGCAGATATGGTGGTCTCACCAGCACTTCCACACGTTACTCTCAGGTATATACTCCAAACTCTCATACTGAAAACTTTTGAAACAAACATTCGATTCCCCTTCCTGATTCCCTGTTGTAACTGTGTGGTAGCTTTCTGTGTTTCCTGAACAATTACCCCTGGTCCCTTTGTGGTGCAGCTTTCTACAGTTTCCACCATTTAAATAGTACTTTGTTCTTTTATTATCTCCTCCAAAATGAGCAACTTCCCATTTTCCCAAGTTACACCCCATCTGACAACTTGTTGCCCCCTTCTCCTGTGCATCTCTCTCTTTTCATAATCCTCCTAGACCTTTACAGTTATGTCTTTTCTAGGAGATATCCCCCCTTCCCATTCTTCCAAACATTTACTGGGAGCACTGGGCAGTGGGAAGCAGACAGAGTTGCTGTCTTTTTAGGGATACGCTTTGGAGTGATTGGGAGGATCTTCCTACCCATTGGTCAGGATGGAGACAACTTGCCCATCGTTAGGCATTAGCCTTTCACACCCATGTCTTATTGATGAGGCAGAGCGGCAGCACGGAATGAAAGAAAATAAAGTAATTCTTGTTCCCCATAACTCACTGACGCTTGGATCATTTTCTCCAATGCGTCAAAGAACTGCTGTGTTCAGTCACATGAGATCTCAAGTTGGAATGTCCTAGAAACCCACAGATTTCCCTCTGAGTTGACTGCTGATGTCCTCTAGGGTAATATGTACAGTAATCCTGGGCCACAAGGAGGGGATGATGTGCGTTTCTAACTTAAACTGATAGTGACAGATTTTATAAACTTGTATTACGGGATATTACAGGTGGACATTCAGATGGTAATCTCAGTAAATATTCTGCTAAACTCTGATTGAATTACTCAGTACATCAGGATCTGGATATTCGCATTGTGTGTGTGTGAGTATTGTGTTCCAGATCAATCCAATTTGCTGCTTAAAAATTCTCCTTTGAATCATCGCATTCTCTCAAAAGGTCTCCCCAAACCTTCAATGTGTCATGTAATCCTTTTATGATGACCTGATGAGTGTAAGGTTTATTATTCGAATGTGTAATTTTTGTATAAGGATGTCTCAGAGAGGGAGCAGAATATTCTTAAAGGGGAGAATAACCATTTTGAGGGGAGGCTGTTGTTTATCGCTGTCAATGACATAGGGATAGAAGAGTTCACATTATTGGATCATTGGAATCTCTTGTGGGGTAGAATTGACCTCCATCAGAAGGATGGATTGTACTGGCACTGGAAGGGAACAGTTTCTCGTGCTATTCAGGAGGCATTAAACCAGTGAAGGAACATGGGTAAACCCAGAGAGAGAGTGAGCGAAGAGCTAAGTATGACGCTGGTACAGTTCAGACATCAAACAGTCAAGGCAGACAAGGGCAAGGAACAGAATGAGCAGTTACACTGCATATGTTTCAATGCAGGGGGCAGAGGAGCTCAGGGTATGGTTTTGAACAGTGCACTGGGATATTATAGCAATTACAGAGGCATGACTTAATGATGGATAGGACCAGCAGCTTCATGTTCCAGTGTATAGGTGCTATAGCAAAGATAGAAAGGGGGCAACAGAGCAAGGGGATAGCATTACAGCTGGGCTTCAAGAGGGTATTCCTGGGAGTACATCCAGGCAGAACTGAGAAATAAGAAAGGGATGATCTCCTTATTGGGATGGTACTATTGACCGCCCTCCCACTTCCCCAATAGTCAGCAGGGAGTTGAGAAGCAAATTTACTAAGAGATCACTTATCTGTAAGAATAGTATGGTTGTGTACAAGACTTGACCTTCTTTGTTATTCATTCACAGGATGAGGGTATCACTGACTGGGCCCAAAGGGCAGTAAAGAGTTATCTACATTGCTGTGGCTCTGGAGTCACATGTAGGCCAGACCAGGTAAGGATGGCAGATTCCTTCCCTGAAGGATATTAGCGAATCTGATGAGGTTTTTTTTCGGAATAATCAACAATGTATTCGTGGTCTTTAATAGATTCTTAATTCCAAATTTTTATTGAACTCACATTCCACTGACTGCCGTGACGGGATCCAAACCCTGGACCCCAGAACGTTATCTGGGTGTCTGGATTATCCATCTAGTGATAATCTCACTAGGCCATTTGGCAGGGTGAGTGACTGAGGTACCGTGGGGCAGCACATCAGCACCAAAGATCCCATGGTCTCTGCAGAAGATAGAAAGGGCTGAGGAGGGAGATATATCCCTGGTGGTGGGGTCTGACTGTAGGTAGCAGACATAGCAGAGGTTAATGGAGATTAGTGGGTGGCAGGTGAGGACCGGGGGATTACATTCTTATTGTGGTTGGAGGGGTTGGGGGGGGGGGGAAGGCAGAGGTACAGGAAGTGGAGGATATGCGTTGGAGTGCATTGTTGATCAAGTGGGAGGGAAATGCGGTCCTTGAAAGAGGAAACCTTTCTGGGATGTCCTGGAGTGGAATTGCTTCTCCTGGGAGCAGATATGGCAGGGACAGAGGAATTGGGAGTACAGGATCACGTTTTTACAGGAATATACTCGAGGGTAATCAGGAGAGCAAAAAGGGGACTTGAAATATCTCTAGGAAATAGTTTAAGGAGAATACAAAGAGATTCTACAAATACTTTAAGCATAAAATAATAACCAGACAGAGAATAGGACCCCTTAAAGATCAACAAGGCCATTTATGGAACAACAGGATGTGGGAGAAATACTATGCTCTTCTATTCTACAGAGTTTGGAGAAATAAGTAGTGATAACTTGAAAAGTGTCTATATTACAGAGGAGGAAGTACTGGATGTCTTAAACAGTAGCAAGGTGGATAAATCCCTGGGACCTGGTCAGGTGTATCCCAGAAATTTGTAGAAAGCTAGGAAGGTGTTGGCAGTGCCCCTCCCTGAGGTATTTATATCATTGTTTGTGACAGATGAGGTGCTGGAAGATGGGTGCCATTATTTAAAAAAGGTGGTAAGGAAAGGCCAGGGAACAAGAGAACAGTCAACCTAACGTCAGCGGTCGGTAAGTTGTTGGAAGGGATTCTGAGAGACAGTATTTACATGTATTTGGAAAGACGAGGATTGATTAGGGATAGTTAACATGGCTTTGTGTGTGGGAAATTCTCTCTCTCTAACTTGATTGAGTTATTTTGGAGATGTGACAAAGGTGATTGATGAAGGCAGACTGTGGACGTTGTCTATATTGACACTGAACCATGTTCCACAAAGCAGACTGGTTAGCAAGGTTAGATAACATGATATGTTCGGTGAACTAGCCATTTGGATGCAAAACTGGCTTGAAGGTAGGAGGCAGAGGGTGGTGATGGAGGGTTGCTTTGTGGACTGGAGGCCTGTGAGCAGCATTGTCCTGCTGGAATGGATATTGGGTCCTTAAATAAATGACTTGGATGTGAATATATGAGATATGGTATGTGGGTTTACAGAAGTTGGAGGTGTAGTGGACAATGAAGAAGGTTAGTTCAGAATGCAACAGTATCTTGACCAGATGGGCCATTGGAGCGAGGAATGGCAGACTGGGTTCAATTTAGACAAATGTCAGCTGTTGGATTTTGGAAAGGCAAATCAGAGCAGGACTTGTACACTTAATGGTAAAGTCCTTGGGAATGTTGCTGAACATAGAGACCATGGAGTGCAGGTTCATTATTCCTTGAAAGTAGAGTCGCAGGTAGACAGACGAGTGAAGGTGGTGTTTGACATGCTTATATTTATTGGTCAATGCATTGAGTTCAGAAGCTGGGACATCAAATTGTGGTTGGACAGGACATTGATTAAGCCATTTCAGGAATTATGTTTTAAGTTCGAAATTCCCTGTTTTGGAAAGGATGTAGTGAATCTTGAAAGAGTTCAGACAAGATTTACAAAGACTTTGCAAGGGTTGGAGGATTTGGGCTACAAGGAGAGGCTGAATAGGCCAGGGTTAATTTCCCTGGAGAGTCAAAGACTGAGAGGTGACTTCATGGAGATTTATAAAATAATGAGGGGCATGGATAAGGTGAACAACCAGGGTGTTTTCCTCCCCAGTTAGGTGGGTTCAAAACAAGATCACATTGGCTTACGTTGAGAGGGCAAAGATTAAAAACGGATCCAAGGGGCAAAGTTTTCAAGCTGTGTGTGGTGTATGTGTGGAATGAGCTGCCAGATGAAGTAGTGGATGCTGATACAATTACAACATTGAAAGGCATCCGATTGGGTACATGAATAGGAGGAGTTTCCAATGATACGGACCAATAACTGGCAAATGGGGCTCTGTTTGTTGAGGATTCCGAGTTGTCATGGACAAATTGGACCAAAGGTTTGTTTCTGTGCTGTACATCTCTATGACACTAATAAATTAAAATAAGATGTGTTCCTCTTTTGTGGAGAGCTAGTAGAAGCACAGATCATTGTTCTTGGAGCTGAGAAGGTTAAGCAGTGATTTTGACCAGGTGCAAATTTGTTTCTAGGATATCTAATCTGCAGAGAGAGGGGAATTGTTAACAATGTCACAATTTTAGTAGCTATTTTCAGGTAATTGGCAAATAATGTGAATATGCTGGACACAGACTCAGCAGTTATTCATAAACATATTTAGAATTTTACTTTTTAAGGGAAGATTTGGGGGGCTATGGGCAAATAGGAAGGGAATTGGGACAGATTTGCAGCATCTCCAGAGGGAGAGGGTACATCCCAAATGGGCTGAATAGCCCCAGCCCCTGTGCTCTGTGATACTGCCCCATTGACTGTGAATGTTGAAGCTCATCCCAGGGCAGAGAGAGGGAGGATCCCACCACTCACCTCACAATGGCCCCGATGATTGATGTCAGCGCAGGCCAATAGGGGGCAGAGGGCAGTACTGGAGGACCAGGTTGGACCAGTTTATCCTCCAACCAATCGGAGTGAATGAGGGCATCCTCAAGGCTGGAACTAAAGAAAGGCACATATCGCAGAGATTTGAGAAACTGGAGGACATGAGATAGGGAGCATTCTGTGGCTGGTGAGGAATTATATAAATAAGGAAGAGTTGTGAGGCTGGATGAAGTGACAGTGATCGGGAGAGTTGAGGATGGAGGAATTTAGAGTTAGTGAGGATTAGAGTCCTAATGTTATACAGCAAGGAAACAGGCCCTGTGGTCCAACCAGTCCATGCCGACCATAATTCCAAATTGAACTGATTGTACCTGCCTCCGCTTGGTCCACATCCATCCAAATATTTCCTATTTATGTACTTATCTGAAGGTCTTTTAAATATTGTAATTGTATTCACAGCTACCACTTCCTCTGGAAGTTCATTTCACACGTATAATTTTTTTTAAAACCCTAATGTCTTTTCTCAAATCTTTCTAATTTCTTCTCAAAATGAATGCACCCGAGTTTTGAATCTCACTCTTCCCCCAGCTATTCACCTTATCTACACTCTTTCTGATTTTGTAAACCTCTAATAAGGTCACCCCTCAACCTCGTGCACGCCAGTGAAAAAAATTCCCAGCCTATCCAGCCTCTCCTTGGAACACAATCCCTCCATTCATGGAAACATCCTGGTAAATCTCTTCTGAACCTGATCCATTTTAATAACATCCTTCCTATAACAGCACAACCAGAACTGGACAGAGTATTCCAGAAGAGGCCTCCCCAACGTCCTGTACATCCTCAACATATCGTCCCAACTCCTGGACTCAAAGGTCTGAACGATGAAGGTAAGTTTGCTAAGCACCTTCTTAACCACCCTGTCTACATGTAACACACACTTCAAAGACGTGAAGCCCTCGGTCTCTTTGTTCCCATATCACTACTCAAGGCCCTACTTTTATTGAGTGTAAGTCCTACCCTCGTTTGTTTTGTCAGGATGTTATATTTTTCATTTATTCCAATCCAAAACATTTTTGAGTTTAAAGGCAGTAGGAGTATAATTAAGAGGGAAATCAGGAGGCAAAAAAGGGGCATGAGATAGCTTTGGCAAATAGGGTTAAGGATAATCCAAAGGGTTTTTCTAAATACATGAGGAACAAAAGGCTAACTCGGAAGAAAATAGGGACCCTCAAAGATCAGCAAGGCAGCCAATGAGTGGAGCTGCAGGCGATGGGCGAGATAGGAAACAAGTATTTTGCATTAGTGTTTACTGTGAAGAAGTACATGGGAGATATAGAATGTGGGGAAATAAATGGTGACATCTTGAAAAATGTCCATATTACAGAGGAGGAGGTGGTGCTCAATGAGCAGCTAAGGAGCTGGTGCAGGGGAAAAGGATTCACGTTTTTTGGATCATTGTGATCTCCTCTGAAGTAGAGTTGACCTGCATAAGAAGGATGGATGGTACCTGAATTGGAAGGTGTCTAATATCTAGGCAGGGAGACTGGCTGGTGATACTCGGGAGGCATTAAACCAGTGAGGGAGTGGGTGTAAACCCAAGAAGATAGTGAGAATAGAGGTATGTCTGAGGCTGGTACAGTTCAGAAGTCAAATAATCAAGGCAGGCAAGGGCAAGGCACAGAATGAAGTCGGACTGAGCAGTTGCACTGCATTTACTTCAATAGAAGAGGCCTGACAGGGAAGGCAGATGAGCTCAGGGTGTGGTTTTGAACATGGCACTGGGATATTATAGCAATTACAGAGGCATCACTCAGGGATGGATAGGACTGGCAGCTTAATGTTCCAGGGTATAGATGCTATAGGAAGAATAGAAAGGGGGACAAGAGAGGAGGGGAGTGGCATTTTTGATTCGGGACAGCATTATGTTTTTGCTTAGGGAAGATATTCCTGGGAGTACGCCCAGTGAAGTTTTTTAGGTGGAACTAGAAAGTAAGAAAGGGATGATCACCTTATTGGGATTTTCTGCAAGGATTTCGTCCGGGTGCTCTGGTTCCCTCCCACGGTCCAAAGATGTACAGGTTGGGTGGATTATCCAGGTTGAATTGCCCACAGTGTTCAGGGATGTACAGGTGGGGTGGATTGTCCAGGTTGAATTGTCCATAGTGTTCAGGGATGTGTAGGTTGGCTGGCCCTGGGAAATGCAATGTTACAGGGGGAGGTTAGGAGGCTCTCCAGGTCAGTATCAATGTGATGGGCTGAATGACCTACTTCCACACTGTTGGGAGTCTCTAATAATTCTACTAGTTTTAAAATAGTTACAGAAAACAATATACCAGATCTAAACGTTAAGGTTCTGAATTGGACAAAGGCCAATTTTGATAGCACAAGGCAAGAACTTCTATCTGGCCCCTCAAGCCTGCTCTACCATTCAATAAGATCAGGGCTGATCTTTTCATGGCCTCAGCTCCACATTCCTGCTCTCTCACCACTACCCTTAATTATTTTCCTGTTCACAAATCTACATTTTGCCATAAAGGCATTCAAGTTGATAACGTCAAATGCTGCACTCGGCAGGGAATTCCACAGATGCACAACCCTTTAGCTGAAGAAGCTCCTCCTGAACTCAGAATAAATCTGCTCCCCCTTATTTTGAGGTAATACTCTGTAGTTTGACCCGCCCCCAGTGGAAATAGCCTCCCTGCTTCTGTCTTATCTGCTCCCTTCATAATTTTATTGTTTCCTCTCCAACCTCCCATTCTTCTAAATTACAATGACTGTAGAACCAGTTTCCTCAATCTCTCCACATACACCAACCCACAACTCCCAACTCAAACTAGTGAACCTCCTCTTTACTCCCTCCAGTGTCAGTACATACTTTCTGAAGTAAGGAGACCAAACCTGTACACAGTACTCCAGGTGTGGCCTCTCCTGTAGAGTTGCAGCATAACCATCCCTCTAGCAATGAAGGACAATATTCCCTTCACTGCCATAATTACCTGCTGCACCTGCAAACCAACTTCCTGTGATTCATGCACAAGGACACCCAGCTCCCTCTGCACAGCAGCATGCTGCACGTTTTCACCATTTCATCCTCAGTTTGCTGTTAGTCCGACCAAAATGGATGACCTCACATATCCCAACATTGAACTCCATCTGCCAGATCCTTACCCACTCACTTAACCTATCTGTATCCCTGTGCAGACTGACAGTGGCCTCTGCAGACATTGCTCGACCTCATCTTTGTATCAAATATGAACTCTGACACCGTACACTTGGTCCTCAACTCCAAAACATTTGTGTAAATTGCAAACAGTTGTCGTGCCAACATTAATCCAAACACCCGTTTATTCCCATTCTTTATTTTTTGTTGGTTAACCGATCCAGTATCAATGATAATACATTACCCACAATGCCATGCATTTTTACCTTATTCAGCAGCCTTTTGTGTGGCAACTTGTCGAATACCTTCTGGAAATCCATGTACACCACATCCACCGAGTCCACCTTGTCCAACGCACTCGTCGTATCCTCAAATACTTCCAGTAAATGCGTTAAACGTGACCTGCCTTTCATGAACCCATGCTGTGCCTGCTCAATGAGACAATTTCTACCCAGATATCTCACCACTACTTCCTTGAGAGATTCAAGCATTTTCCCCACTACAGAAGTTAAGCTAACGGGTCCTTTTTGATAGATAGTGGCACCACATTTGCAGCTTCCAGTCTGTCAAAACCATCCCAGAATCCAATAAATGTTAGTGAATTATCACGAGGTGTATTTGTTACTCCCCACCCCACCTTCTCCCCCCACCCCCACCCCCACCCCCACCATCTAGTGAATTATCACGAGGTGTATTTGTTACTCCCCACCCCCCCTTCCCCCCAACCCCCCTTCCCCCCAACCCCCCACCATCTCTTTTAGTCCCTGGGATGCATTCCATCAGAGCCTGGATACCCATCTACCTTTAGGCTGTTGTTATCTTTCCCAACATTACCTCTTTACTGAGAATGATTGCTTCTGTCTCCTCATCTGCCATTGCCTCCATAGGCCTGCGACAATGAGAGTACACAGACAGTATGTTCCTGTTAAAGCCAAGGCTGGTAGGTGTAAAGAATGCTGCCTGACGAAAGATATTGTGGGCCTGGTCAAGAAAATGAAGGAGGTATATGGCAGGTACAGAGAGCTGTGTTTGTGTGAATCCCTAGAGGAGTATAGGGGCAGTAGGAGTATACTCGAGGTAAACCAGGAGGGCAAAAAGGGGACATGAGATAGCTTTAGGAAATAGGCTTAAGGAGAATCCAGAGTGATTGTACAAATACACTAAGGACAAACGAGTAACCAGGCAGAGAATAGGTACCCGCAAAAATCATCAAGGCTGTCTGTGGAACAGCAGGAGGTGAGAGCAATTCTGTTTGAGCGGAGAGGTTTTACAAACAAAATGTGCACGTCGGAAAACACAAATTTGAACGTCCCAGTCTCGTTTTTTCAGTAAACGGGGAATTGCCTCAGTGTGGCCGCAGGCATGAGTGCGCGCCGCCATCTTTATTCGGGGCAAGAATTCTCTGTACACGTGTGGAGCCACCATCTTTGTAGGGGGCAAGGTGCAGCCAGGTGCATGTGCAGCCTCTCTCTGGTACAGAGTCATTGGGCAGGATTTACACAGAGCACATTCAAACTCAGAGAAATGGATGTTTATTTCTGGATTTTTTTCGTTACTCATTTAAATAATTTGGTATCGTAAATGAGTTTACAGGTCATACAAAATTGGTGGGGTGTGGATAATGAAGAAGGTTACCTCAGATTACAATAAGATATTGATCAGATGGGGTTTAATTTAGGTAAATGTGATGTGCTGCATTTTGGAAAAGCAAATCAGGGCAGGACTTGTACACTGAATGGCAAGGCCCTGAAGACGTTTGTGCAACAAAGAGAGCTTGGACTGCAGGTTCATAGTCCTTGCAAGTCAAGTTGCAGGCAGATAGGATGATGAAGAAGGTGTTCAGTATATTTTCCTTTATTGGTTTGAGCATTGAGTATAGGATGTGGGAGGTCATGTTGCTGTACAGGACATTCGTTAGGCCACTTTTGGAATATTGTGTGCAATTCCGGCCTGCCTCCTATCAGAAGGGTGCTGTGAAACTTGAAAGGTTTCAAAAAAGACTTACAAGGATGTTGTTAGGGTTGGAGGATTTGAGTTGTAGGGTGAGGCATAAAGTACAAAGATGCTCCGGTGTTAGAATCATGCAAGTGTTGGCCCCTTCACAGCGCATCAATGAATATTCATGGGCTATGAATATACCTACGTGAACACAGGCCACTCACAATGTGAACACCTATCTCCCTCTCTCTGCCTACATTCCTTGTCTATGTGCCCTTTCCTGCTTCCCTTGTAACATTGTGGGTCTGATTACCCTCCCTGTACTGCAGCTATTCCCCTGTGTTTCTGTGTTTGCCTCAGCTCTCATGGCCCAATTCAGAATGTGGTTAGAATTATCTCCCACTGAGAGTCCCATGTTTATAATTACAGTTAAATAGGGTCCCATGTCATCTTTTAAATACATCAAACCGATTTCATCATCACAGGTTGGGGTTTGGTAATCCCCCGTGGTCCTTACATACATCAGGCTTCCTTTCTGTATGATCCTCGATATCACCCTTTTGTCTCTGAGTCACCAAAGTTATTTTAGCCCATTCAGCCTGTCCCCTCCCCAGTGTGTCCCTGTAATATCTGTAAATGCCTGGAGCCACTGATCGGCTGTGCATTGGGGGAACCGACTCTCCCCCTCACCCTCTTATTGCAGGGACAGATTCTGCTGTACACGTCAGGGCATCTTGGGCCGAGGGAGGGTCCGTACATCATTTTCGGTGAGACTGTGTACCTCTACCAATTCATCCATATTGTCCCAATAAGGCCCATTATTACCAATTCTCTGTCAGGCTGGGTGTTCATTCACCAACATCTGTCGTTCAGCTGGATAAACGGTTCAGGTTTCGTTTCTGTCAGTTCCCCTTGTTGCTCCCTTCTGTCTCTCCAAGTTTGAGCTTTGATGCACAGTGGAGCCATAGACAGGGCCTTCTGGGTCTTATAGGGCGGTGGGTCATCCCACCCATTGTCGTCCCTCTGTCCATACGTGGCTGCTTCACCATCTAACCCGTTCCAGTCAGTGTCACCATCCTCACTGCCTTCTGAGGAGAGCGGGGCACTAGGTACCTCCCCCACTGTAACTACCACCTGGCCCTTTGGCTTTAAGGCCTCACGTCTGAGAGCGACCACCTTCACTTGTTCCTGTTTCCCATAATAATGTAACACATCCTGTCATTCCTGGAATAAAACAGAGCAAAATGTAAATTTGGTTTGACTTGGAATATTAATAATTTGACATTCACTTTGACATATCTATAGAGGTGAGAATTGTACTGTGATTATTTAAGTGAATTTAACATGATCATACAATGAATATAACTCTGATAATCAACGACAATGAATGAACTGAATAATATGTGATTATTTGTACCAGTTCTTGCATTGAAAATTCAATTTTATTTTAATGCTTGTCACCCATTACACCGTGGGCATTGTTATTAGGGAATAAAGTAATGGAAGGATATCAGAGAAAATAAATAGACTTTAATTTTAGCTTCACTGCAATAATGAACCAAAACAATATTTGGAAATATGGTTAAACTACATAACAAAGTTTCCAGTGTCATTATTGACATGAAAACTATTTTAGTTTGCAAGTTGTTTTGCTCTAAGAATAATTGGAAATGAATTGTGATTATGAATTGACCATTTAAAATATATTTTGAAGAGAATAGTCAGATATATTTTTTGGAGGAAACTTAGGAAAGGAAATAAATATGTATGCATTGGTATTAATAGTTTTAAAATGTTTGGAAGTTGACTAGAATTATTTAATCGAGAGAGGCTGCATGATTATTAAGACTAATTCACCTTTTTAATTTCATTGTTGGTTTCCCTAGAATCTGTTGTGGTGTAAGCTCTTGTTGTGTGCAATGGACTGTCAATAATAGCTTAATTAACCTGCGAGTCTCAGATCAGGTTTCCTTTGTCTGTAAGTGCGCGACACACCTGCTTTTCTGAAGGGAAACAGAGACTCTTTTCAAAGGAAATAAGTGGCAGTTCTCACTGAGAATGATTTCTACCACACACCATAAGCAGGGAAGTGTTTTTCTGAAGAATTTCATTGTCTATCTACAAACTGATGGTGTGTTTGTCATATACCTGTGTTTGTCAGTTTGTGGAGGATTCAGCACCTTTGTTTTGAGCTAGTTTTATACAAGTAGTTGGTTCATTCTGTCTTTGCCAAGAATGTTGTTTACTTTCCCCTTTTACTGTGATTCTGCAGGTTAGAATATTCTGAGAGTCAGTAATATTCAATAACTGAACATTGAATAATTTTGACTCTAACAGAGCAGTCGCCTTGTTTTCAGCTAATTATTCACTTTCCATTTCCTGGTTGTGTTGAATGTTACAGAAACAGGCTCTGAGCAATGTTTCCATTCACTTGTGTTGGAGTCACTGACAGCCACGTGGTCAGTCAGTTTCAGGCTGATGGATCAGTTTCTCTGTCCTATTAGATGGTGGTCACTTGCTCAGTTTCTGATGGCTCACCTCAGTGTCAGTCCATCAGCTGCTGAAACCCTCCATCCAGCATTTGTTCCCTCTCACCATGACTACTCCAACACAGTCCCAGCTTGTCTCCCACCTTCACCTCCACATCCTCATGATCACCTCAGATTCTACTGTCTGTGTCCTTAAAGCAAGTCACGTAAGACATCTCCCTCCATTTTAACCTCATCGACATTATGTTCAGAAATATGATTTCAAAATTTGGTTCACTGCTTTTAAACCTACCCATGCCTTCACCCTGTCCTCCCAGTGTAGTTCCACACCTCCCTGAGGGAGCTGCACTTATCCAATTCCAGCTGCATGAGAGTTTCTTGTTTTCATCTCCTCCCTGTTGGTGGCTTTAGTTTCAGCTGCTTTGAACCTAAACTTGGTAATTCTCTTCCCCCAATCCCTTCAACTCTCCTCCATTCTATCAGCACTCCTTTATTTAATCCAGTTTGATCAAGGTTTTGGTTTCCACCCGTAAAACTGTCCCTTTGTAGCTCGGTAACAGCCTCGTGTTATCATTGCTGAACTGTTAATCCAGAGACCCAGCGAATATTCTGGGGACCCTGATTCAAATCGCATTACAGCAAATGTGGACCTTGAATTTAATAATCATCTAAAATTATGGGTCTGTTGATGACCATGAAACTATTATTGATTGTCAGGAAAAACCCATCTGTGTCACTGATGTCCTTTAGGGAAGGAATCCGCCATCCTTAACTGGTCTGGCCTGCATGTGACTCCTGACCCACAGCAATATTGTTAACTCTTAACTGCTCTCTGGGTAATAAATGTTGCCCTAGCCAGTGGCGCCTACATCCAGTGAATGAATTTTAAACAAAGCTCTCAGTCTGGGATCATGTGAGAAAGAAGCAGAAGGTGACCATTATGCCCCTTGAGCCTGCTCCACCATTCAAGAAGACCAAGCCTGATCTGTTCGTGATTTTTATTCCATCTTGCCCCAATGCCCCTTAACACGAATCTATCAACCGGTGTCTTAAAAATACTCAGTGAATCCACCTTCTGGGGCAGAGTTCCAAAGTTGCACAGCCTTCTGAGAGGAAACAAATTTCATTATCTATGTCCTGAAAGGGTGAAGCCAATTTTAAAGCAGTTCCCTCTAGTTCAGGAATGACCCACAAGAGGAAATATCCTTTCCACATCCACCTTATCAAACCATGCAGGATCTTATATACTTCAGTCATGTCACCCCTCACTCCAACTGAAACAAAACCAGCCTGTCCAACCAACCCACATTTTATTTCTGTCATGCCGGTATGAGTGGGGTTGAAATGTTGTCTAATCTTTATTATGCAGTGAATGTGTTGCTTCACTGTGTGGGTTTCAAGAATCAACATGAGCCATACTAGCTTTCCTGTCTCACTGTATTACATATAGCTTACATCACTGTAGTGTTTCCATGCCTCCCTACTTTGTCTAATGAAAAGGAAGGAGAGATAGATTGAGAGAAGTTGTCTGAAAATTTGTTGTCGTCAAAAAAATATTTGGTCTTTTTGTAGAGATTGCATTATAATTGAAATAACCAGTTCGTTAAATATTACTGACAAAATAGTACCAACAATTTACCAATGACTGAGGCCAGGATTAATACCCAGTTATTTCCCTTCTTTTTCCTTACTCCCTTCTTGTGGTTGGGGGTTATATTAGCAATGTTCCTGTCCTCTGGGACAGTCCCTGACTCCAGTGATACCGGAAAGCTCACAATTAAAGCCTCCACTATCCCTTCAGCTATCACCTTCTGGGGCGTGGTCCATCTGTCCAGGTAATAGATCTATTTTCAAATTTTTCAATTTTTTAGCATTTTCTCCTTGGTGACTCTTAAATGCTCTCTGGGTAATACATTTTGCCCTAGCCAGTGGCACCTACATCTAGTGAATGAATTTTAAACAAAGCTGTCAGTCCTGGGATCATGTGAGAAAGAAGAAGTAGGTGACCATTCGACCCCTCGAGCCTGCTCCACCATTCAATAAGACCAAGCCTGATCTGTTCGTGATTTATATTCCACACTCATCTCTGTTCCACCGCCACCCGCCCCACCCCCACCCCCGACACCCCGACTGTCCCTGAAATTTTGGGATATTATTTGTGTCTTCCACCATGGAGACTGATGCAAAGTACTTATTCAGTTCCTTATCCATTTCTTTGTTCCCCATTACTATTCTTCCAGCCTCAATTTCCAGCAGCACATGTCCATTTTCGCCTCTCTTTTGAACTTTATGGAACTAAAGAAACTCCGGCAATCATGTTTTTAATATTACACACTCGCTTTCTCTCATGCTTAATCTTCTTTCTCCTTATGTTTTTTCTTCATTGTTCTCCATTGTTCTTTTTTGGCTTCCCATTTCACTGACATTCCACTGCCCTTTGCCATGTGATATGTTGCTTGTATGCTTTCCCTGACTTCCCAAGTCATCCATGGTTGCCTCACCCTCCCTGATCCATGCTGCTTTTTCCTCGGGATGAATTTTTACTGTGTCACCCGGACACTCCCAGAATCCCTAGCCCTCACTGTTCCACTCTCTTTCCTGCTTGACTCCTCTCTCAGTCAATTCACTCCAGCTTCTCCCTCATGTCTCTGTAGCTGCCTTTATTCAGCTGGAATACAGTTACATCTGATTCCATCTTCTCCCTCTCAAACTGCCCTGTAAATTCTATCATATTATGGTCCCTGCCTCCTCAGTGTTCATTCACGTTAACCTCCCTTATCAAGTCTGCCTCATTGCACAACACTAAATCCAGAATTGCCTGTTCCCTAGTGGGCTCCACTGCAACCTTCTTCAAAAAGCCATGTTGCAGAGATTCCACAAATTCATTTTCTTGCAATCCACTATCATCCTGATTTTCCCAGTCCCCCTGCATATTGAAATCCCCCCGATCACTGTAACCTTACCTTCCTTACATGCTTTTCCTATCTCCTCATGTAACTTATGCCCAAATCCTGACTATTGTTTGGAGCTCTACAGATAACTCCCATTATGTTTTTTTTAACCTTTGCGGTTCCTCATCTCCACCCACACAGATTCTACATCATCTGAGCCAATGTCATTTATTGCTCTTGACTTAATTCCATTTCTTACTGTTCACTAACCCCAGCCTCTCTGCCCACCTGCCTGCCTTTTCATTTGGATGTGCATTCTTGGATATTTAGCTCCCAGAAAGCTTCAGCCTTATCTTTTGCACTGATGTGTTCAGCTCTTCCATCATTGATGATGGGAATATTTGTAGAACCTCCTTTTCCGGTGAGTTGTTCAATTCTCCACCACCATTCTCGACTGGATGTGGAATGAATGTAGAGTTTAGGTCTGATCTGTTGGTTGCTGCATCGCTCAGCTCTATCTGCAGGTGTGACCTGTCTCCAAAAGGACTGTGCTGTGGTAACCGACACTGACATGGACTGTCTCATTTTCTTCTTCAATCCAATCAAGCGAGCTATTGCATTTTATTCCCTCCGTTTTCCGATCTTAATAAATATCCAATCAATTTCAGAGCAAAATGCTTTCAAAATATTGAATCAATTTATTTGTTTAGATACTAGCACTAATTATCAAGTCATTGCCTTGACAATAATTGCATAATAATTTAAATTAGTTTTGCTAACAGGTATATTGTGGTTCATATATCAATTTAATTTATTGACTCTTAGGACAAATAGTATAACATTTTCTTTTTTCAGAATTCTAACAACAATTATTAAGTCATCAGCATTACAATAATTACACAAAGCTTTAACTTATTCTGGCTAACAATTACAGTGAATTTCATATTTGAAAATAATCTAGTGTTCCCTTGTACTAATACAGTAATATAAAAATCCATTTTCTTTCAGATCATCACACATACAAAAGAATCAATGATTTCTGATACAACACTCGTTGTAAAAATCTGACTTTTTTCTCATTAAGAGTCATCGAGTCATAGAGGCATACAACATGGAAACAGACCCTTCACTCCAACCCATCCATGCCGACCACATTTCCCAACACAATCTAATCCCACCATATCCCTCCAAACTCTTCCTATTCATATACCAATCCAAATGCCTCTTAAATGTTGCAATTGTACCAGCCTTCACCACTTCCTCTGGCAGCTCATTCTATACACTTACGACCCTCTGTGTGAAAAAGTTGCCCTGTAGGTCTCTTTTATATCTTCCCATCTCAACCGAAACCTACCATCTTTAGTTCTAGACTCCCCGACCCCAGAGAAAAGACTTTGCCTACTTACCCTATCCATGCCCCTCAAAATTTTGTAAATCTCTATATGGTCACGCCTCAGCCTCCAATGCTCCAGGGAAAACAGCCCCAGACTGTTCAGCCTTTCCCTGTAGTTCAAATCCTCCAACCCTGGCAACATCCTTGTAAGTCTTTTCTGAACCCTTTCAAGTTTCACAACTTCTTACCGGTAGGTAGGAGGCCAGAATTGCACGAAATATCCCAACAGTGGCCTAACCACTGTCCTGTACAGCCCAAAACATGACCTTCTGACTTCTGTACTCAATACTCTGACCAATAAAGGAAAGCATACCAAACGCCGCCTTCACTATCCTATCTACCTGCGACTTCACTTTCAAGGAGCTATGAACCTGCACTCCAAGGTCTCTTTGTTCATCAATACTCCCAAGGACCTTACCACTAAGTGTATAAGTCCTGCTAAGATTTGTTTTCCCAAAATGCAGCACCTCGCATTTAACTGAATTAAACTCCATCTGCTACTTCTCAGCCCATTGGTCCATCTGGTCCAGATCCTGTTGTAATGTGAGGTAGCCCTCTTGGCTCTCCAGTGCACCTCCAATTTTGGTGTCATCTGCAAACTTACTAACTATACCTCTTATGCTCGCATCCAAGTCATTTATATAAATGTCAAAATGTAGAGGAACCATCACCGATCCTTGTGGCACTCCACTGGTCACAGACATCCAGTCTGAAAAACAACCCTCCACCACCACCCTCTGTCTTCTAGCTTTGAGCCAGTTCTGTATCCAAATGGCTAGTTCTCCCCATATTCCGTGAGATCTAACCTTACTAATTAGTTTCCTATGGGAAGAACGCCTTACTGAAGTCCATATAAATCGCATCTACTGCTCTGCCAAAATCAAACCTCTTTGTTACTTCCTCAAAAAACTCAAGCAAGTTTGTGAGATATGATTTCCTACGCACAAAGCCATGATGACTATCCATAATCAGTGCTTGGCTTTCCAAACACATGCACGTCTGGTCTCTCAGGATTTGCTCCAACAACTTGCCCACCACCGAGGTCAGGCTCACTGGTCTATTGTTCCCTGGCTTGTCCTTACTGCCCTTCTTGCCCTAACGTTGGCACCACGTTAGCCAAAGTCCAGTCTTCCGGCGCCTCACCTGTGACTATCGATGATACAAATATCTCAGCAAGAGGCCCAACAATCACTTCTCTAGTTTCCCGCAGAGTTCTCGGGTATACCTGATCAGGTCCTGGGGATTTATCCACCTTTACCCATTTCAAGACATCCAGGGTTTCCTTCTCTGTAATCTGGACATTGTGCAAGATATCACCATCTATTTCCCGACAGTCTATATCCCTTCCATATCCTTTTCCACATTAAATACTGATGCAAAATACTCATTTAGTATCTCCCCCATTTTCTGCGGCTCCCCACAAAGGCCGCCATTTGAATGACCTCGGTAACTTCAAATTTATTAATTTTGAAAACGTTAATTACTTTTCCCTGCAATAATTCCTGTTTATGTCCACACATAGCTCAGTCAAATAGCAAGGTGAGATTTATCATTATTCTAATGTTCGCTAATAGAGCTTTGAAAATCTATTTGTTGCTAATATGTAATAACTGTTCAGTTCAGTACATAGAACATCGAACAGTACAACACAGTACAGGACATTTGGTCCATGTGCTAACCTTTTATCCTCTTCTAAGATCAAACTAACCTATATTCCCTTCATTTTGCTATCATTCATGTACGTAGCCATGAGTTACTTAGATACACTTACTGTATCTGACTCTACTACCACTGCTAGGAGTACATTCCGCACACTCATCACTCTGTAATAGGAACCTACCTCTGACATCTCCACTAAGCATGCCTCCATTCACCTTGAAATTATGCCCTCTTATGATAGTCATTTCCACCTGGGAAAAAGAGTCTCTGGTTGTTCACTCGATCTAAGCCTCTCATCAGTCTATCTAAGCCTGTCTGTCAAGTTGCCTCTCATCCTTCTTTGCTCCAATGAGAAAAGCCCTAGCTCCTTCAACCTTTCATCAGAAGACGTGCCCTCTACTTCAGGCAGGATCCTGGTTAAACGTCCTCTATGAGGGATCTATGGACATGGACTCCAAGATCCCTCTGTTCCTCCACACTGCCAAAAATCCTACATTTCATTCAATAGTCTGCATTCAAATTCAAAATTCTAAAATGAATCTCTTCACACTTTTCCAGGTTGAACTCAATCTCCTACTTCTCAGCTCAGATCAATGTCAATGTCCCGTTGAAATCTTGAAACACAGTTTAAAAGACAAATCAAATGATTCCTAGATGAGTGTTCGCTACAAATAAACCAATGGAAGGTACGTAGAATTCAGGAAGAGCTGACCTATTTGAATGATTAAACAATTCCTCTAGAAAACACAGTAACTAAATCTTTCTTACAATTCAGTAATCCTGCAACTAGATTATACTTCTCAGTTTACATATCTTAATGAATATCTAATTAATGTCTGTGTAAACTGCTGGAAAATGTTTAATCATTTCATTTGTTAAAACGCCACCGTTAATTATCACATCACTGTCACAATAAGTGAACTCTATTTTAATTATTGACTGAGGTCAAGTGACCTGTGGCCCGAAATTGAATGTTTGAAATTCACCGACAGCCACAGAAATCTGATCGAAAAGAAACCTGCTGAAATGAAATCAAACAGAGCCAGCATCATTCAGCTCCAGAAAAGAGGTCACAAAAGTTCCGGGGATCCAGTGACAACCAGCCTGAGAGTTGTGTATTCGAGAGGTTGAACCAGATTTTCTGGCATCTTGGCTTCCAGCCAGTTCCTGAGCATAGCACGCCTCTCATGGGAAGGAAAACAGTGAAGGATGTTTGTACCAACCCATTGGATGGATCGAATACAGCTCATGATCATCCTCAAAATTTTGTCACAAGATTATTAATCATTTGCCAAATCATGCAAAATAGCCCAATGCTACTGAAATCAAATTACTCTTAATCACTGCACATAAAACCAAACCATGGTCTTCAAGGTCACCTAATCACTATTCACTGAATATCTCTTTGTAATAATCTTATTTTTCCCAGGATGAATAACCACAACAAACATCACCATAATACCCCATCCAAAGATATGCAATAGGCACCTTCTTATAATTTACACACATCTTTCTCTGACCAATAATCACCCTTCATCATTAATAGATGAGCAAGCTAATACTGACATTTATTGAGATGAAGAAATTCCTGAATATTACTAATGTTTGTGATAGGTTTCTCGACTATTCATCACAGCAAAAGTGTAATTATGGCTCACTGTATTTGTAGCTGCAAGCATTTGCGCATAACCGATTACATTTTTTCAGAGAAATTTTGAAAATAATTGTGCGACAAATACTGTTGCCTATTTTTTGCTGTGATACCCACATTCCTTATCTATTTATTCTCTTCCCAACTCTGACTCAAATTTGTAAATATTGATGATATGAAAAATTCCAAGAAATTATTCTTTTTGGGAAGAAATGTAAAGCAAGAAATTCTTGAATAACTGAGAATTATGAATGACAAAACAATGATAATTAATAATCACTGAATGTCTAATATGTTTTTTGTCAATCTACCAAAAAAGCAATTTAATCTTCAAGTCTCTGATCTCAATAAAAAGTCTAATCAACATTAGAGCAAAATAATTTTAAAATATCGAATCATTTAATTTGCCAGAGTACTAAAATTAATTGTAAATTCATTGTCACTCCATTAACCAGACGGTAATTCAGTTAAATCTTTGTGACAAGCATCGTGAGATTCCCATTTTAGTTTAATATGTTATTTCTTACAATGAAAAATGTAGTCATTCTATCCAGGTTAAAACATCCACAAACCAACCAATGAAACAATCAAGCATTCATAGTAAATATGTTATCTCTTCTTGATGTGAAAACACAAAGTAATCATGGAATTAATATGAAACCTTAAGTCATGTCAGAATGCTATTCTACCCTAATAATTACTGTTCATGTCTACACTTTACACAGTTGCACAGTAAAATCAGATTTCTCACCAATTTAATGTTTGACATTAATTGTTTTTCAGACTAATTGTTGCTTATATCCAATATTTAATAATAGTTCAATCCAGTACATTCATCCCAAAGTGTAGTATCATGTTTCCATACATTGACTTGTGTAAACACATTGCACTGTACAGTTTTGCAATCATAGCACATGCTGATTTTTATTGTAATAATGCAATGCTAGTTGATTTTTAGTTCAATAATGGAATTCGTGTTGATGCTTATTTTAATCCTGTTTCATTTGCTTTGATTATATTTCAATTCCATACGAACATGCATTTTAATTTAAATGATTACACTAAAAGCTACATTGTGTTTCTTGCTCAAAAAAATTTTAAAGTTCCCATTCCACTTTCTTTTGTGAGAAATGAAGTTACCTACATCTCTTGTTCAGGTCAACAAACACAATAACTTTTGAATTCTTGAAAGTTGTACCCTTTTTTTTTAAAAAAAAAGGAAAGTATCTTTTAGCTGAAATATCACGTCAAGAGATTTTTTGCTTTTTCAGATCATGTGCCCTGCAGAAGTGTTTTTATGTTCAATTCGTTACAACAAACAGCTGCTTTGGAACTGTTGATTTTGTTTTAATGTTTATTGCAACATTACTTATTAATGTTCAATAATCACAAAATCATGCAAATTGATTTTCTATCAAATGTCATTGACTGTATCTTGTGGTCACTCAGATATTCACTTTCTTTACCAATAATTTTCTTCCAAATTCAGGTACTAATGTTTCAACATTGATCAGGATAAAATCACATAAATTAAAAATACATGTTTCTACAATTAATTGAATTGAATGAAATGCATTGCTGTATTTTTTGCGAGAAATGAAGTTACCTACATCACTTGTTTAGTTCAACAAACACAATAACTTTTGAATTGTATTGTCTGCATTTTTCATCAAAAATAAATTATTTTCAATAATAACTGGCTCATGTATTGTTCCCAGTCCATCAATCTCGCGACTATATTTCAGTTTTCAGTTTACTGAGCATAATGAACGTCTAATCAACATCAGAGCAAAGTGTTTTTAAAATATTGAATTGATTTATTTGTTCAGATTACAGCATTTATTTTGAATTCATTAGCCTTATAATAATTGCAGAATAATTTGTTTGTGTTTCTAACGTGATCCACATTTTAATTTAGTGTATTGTTTAATTTAATCCACTGTAACAATATTGTTGTTTTCAGGTCAACTATCCCACAATGGAACCAGTGATTTTGCATCCAACATATTTTGAAAGTATCTGACTTTTACTGATTTGAATGATCGCATTAATCTCAGCCGTAGAAATTCAGGGAACTGCAATTACATTTCACTGCAATAATTCTTTTTCATGTCTACACATTGCAAAATTAAATTGCTCCTTCTTCTAAGTGCGTAGATAGATTTTCAAAATTCTAATTTCGAATAATTGTTCAGTTCAGTAAGGGGTATAAATGTGCAATAATGGCTCAGTGCAAGAACTGTTGTGAAGATATTGCAGTGTACAATCTCACAATCATTGTAAAGATCAATTTCTGCTTTAACCATGGAAACATAGTTGAATTGATTTAATTATATTTCACTTCAATGTTCATATTCATTGTGTTTTTAATCACAATAAGAGTGAACTATTTTACATGACAAAATTAAAATTCATTCCACTTTATTTCTGGACACAAAACAGAATTAACACCCGCTCGTTCTCTCCTTTACCAATCACAGTCAACTTTGAATTGTAGAATGGTAGATTGGCACAGCACAGAAACAGCCCATTCAGCCCAACTTGGCATGCTGGGCAGGTTTCCTAAACTAAACTCGTCCCATTTTCCTGTGTTTGTTCCATACCCCTCTGGATGTTTTCTATCCATGTAACTGTCCAAAAGTCGTTTACATGTTGTAATTGTACCAGCCGCTGCCCCTTCCTCTCACAGCTTATCCCATATGTGCCAAACATATTGTACGAATAAAATTGCCCGTCAGATCCCTCTTCGATCTTTCCCCTCTCAATTTAAATATTATTTACACTGTAGAATCTTTAATACTGCAAAGTTGATAGGTATTTAGAAGCAGCATAATTCCCTTTATATTTTAATCAGTGACCTAAAGCCAATAAAGTGCAGATATTGTGGTCATAGCAATGAACAACAGATACAAGTTGAGGAAATGTTGGATTGAAAAGCAATTCAATAGACATCTAGATATGTTCTAACCAACTCACAGAGGTGCTTTGACACATCTCTGTTGAAGGTGGGAATTCAACCCATGCCTCCTGGTGTATTAGTACAGACATTACCAGAGCGGTCAATAATGTTCCCATGCAGGATGGGCAGGACTATAATCATATACTTACTATGGTTACTCAATGGGAAACTGCTCAGATATTTATTGTGATAATTGGACTAGGATTGTATTAGACAGTTCAGTGTGTAATGGACTAATTAAAATAATTAGTAATTTCTAATACTGATGGACCGAAGCGACATTGATCTCAATGAAATAAAAATGTCACGATAGTCAAATAATTCGATATGTTTGAAACAATTATTCATATACAGAAATTAAAATTAAACTGCTTTGTAATGCATATGAATTGGAAATAAAGAATTAGTCATTCAATGTGACTACTCAGCGAAAGACAACTTCCCTCATTTTCACAAAATTGTGATTTCTAAGAATTCAAGTTTTACTGTAATAGAACAAACATTTCGGGTGTAGGTTTGCTCGCTGATTTTTAGGTTTGATATCCAGACGTTTCATTACCTGGCTAGGTAACATCATCAGTGGCGACCTCCAAGTGAAGCGAAGCTGTTGTCTCCTGCTTTCTATTTATATCTTTCTCCTGGATGGGGTTCCTGGGGTTTGTGGTGATTTCATTTCCTGTTCGTTTTCTGCGTGGTTGATCGATGGCATCTAGATCCATGTGTGTGCTTATGGCGTTGTGGTTGGAGTGCCAGGCCTCTAGGAAATCTCTGGCATGTCTTTGCTTAGCCTATCCCAGGATAGATGTGTTGATCCAGTCGAAATGGTGTTTTTTTTTTCATCCGTGTAAAAAAAACACATTTCAACTGGGACAACACATCTATCCTGGGATAGGCTAAGCAAAGACATGCCAGAGAATTCCTAGAGGCCTGACACACCAACCGCAACGCCATAAACAAGCACAGAGATCTAGATGCCATCTGTCAACCCCGCAGAAAACGAACACGAAATGACATCACCACAAAACCCAGCAATCCCACCAAGGAGAAAGATATAAATAGAAAGCAGGAGACAACAGCTTCGCTTCAATTGGAGGTTGCCACTGATGATGTTACCTAGGCAGGTAATGAAACGTCTGGATATCAAACCTACAGCTCAGCGAGCAAACCTACACCCTAAACCTCAACCTGAGGTATAAACCGTCACAAACCTTGCGAGAACAAACATTTGTTAATTCTGTTTTGCGTACGGAAGAAATACATGAAATTGAAATGATATTTAGCATGAAAACAGTTAGTTCCTATTGTAATAATCAGAAAACAGAAATGTTGGCATTGAAATGAAAAACAATCAGGAGAAGAATTCAAAAAACGGTGGCTACTGGAAATCAGAAACAAAATCAGAAATTGCTGGAAAATAGTTCAGCAGATCTGGCAGCATTTGTGAAGAGAAATCAGAGTTAATGCTTTGGGTCCAGTGACCCATCTTCAGAATGCATTTTTGCTCACAGTCAGTTCAATCCAACTAAGCTTCCACACTTCAAACTATTTTTGGTAAGATTAAGAGATTGTAGAGTGCAATACGTTTTGCATCAGTTGATGTACTGAGCCGTAATTCCTCATCTAAAGTTGGAGATATTAGATTTCAACAATGATTACCGGTTTGTTAATTGCAATAATTAGTTTTAAAATGGCTGATAGCAAATTTAAGAATGATGAGAAAACCCTTATTGCAATGTAATTGTGCAATATGTTGGAAAGAACTGAAATATTTATGTGAAAAATAGTTAGCCACTTCTTAATTGATAAGGCTGATTAATATTCCTTCCATTAATATGAGAATTCAAATGAAAGAAAACGAGATAGTTATTATGAATTTTGGATGAGAAACCATTGGTGGATTGCAGGTCTGTTGACCTGAAAAAAAAGTTAATATTTCATTATGATACTTGCAATCAGAAATAATGGATTAAACTGAAATGTGAATCGCCTGATGCTCATTACTAAGATTAAAATACATTATGGTGTGGTAATTGAAATGACAATAAACTAACAATTAATGTTAGAACTCAACACTTAAAATGATTCAATATTTTCAAAGCTTTTTTTTTACTCGGTATTCATTAAGATCAGAAAACTGAGAATTAAAATATTGGGTTAATTTAAAAACAAAAATAGACCTTCAGAGATTATTCATCAGCATTGTTCTGTCATTGAAAAACCGCATTTATTCAAGAATTCTGCATTTCTTTCATTTTCTGTCTTTTTTTCCAAAGGGATCTGTACTGAAACTTTTCTGTTTGTGATAAAAATGGATATAAGTGACATGGATTAAAATCGAATTGAGTGAGTTAATAGGTTTGCAGGCATTACAAAGTAGAGTGGAGTTGTGGATAATGTAGAAGGTTGTCAAGGAATACTGCAGGATAAAAGATAAATTGCAGATATGGGCAGAGAAATTAAAGGTGAAGTTTAATCCATATAAGTGTGAGGTGTTTCACTTTGGTAGATCTAATACTAAGGAAAAGTACATAATGGCAGGACCCTGAACAGCTTTGTTGTTCAAAGTGATCTTGGCGTTCAAGACCATGGCTCCCTGAAAATGACCATGCAAGTAGATAGGGTGGTAAGGAAGGCAAATGGCATGCTTGTCTTTATTGGTCACGGAACTGGTTACAAGAGTCAGGAAGTCATGTTGTAACCAAAGTCATGTTATAAGACTTTGGTTAAGGCATACTTAAACGATTGTATTCATATCTGTTTGCCACATTACAAGACGGGTATGGAGGCTTTGGAGAAGGTACAGAGAGCAGTTACCCGGATGCTGTCTGGATTTGGAGAGGCGAGAAAAACTCATTCTACCTTTTTGTGGAGTGGCAGAGGCTGGGGGAAGACTTTATGTAAGTCTATGCAATCATGAGATACATAGATAGGTTTGACACTCTGAATGTTTTTCCCAGAGTTGAAACGTCAAAACTATGTGACTTGCGTTTAAGGTTAGGGGAGACGGTTCAAGGGGCAATTTGTTTTTTTACACGGGAGTGGGGGTAGGTGTCTGGAATGAACTTCCAGCGATGGTGGGAGAGGCAGATGCGTTAAGGCTCTTTACTGTTCATTTAGATAATTTGGAAGGATATGGACCAAGGGTAGGCCGAAGCGGTGAGTGTCTTTTGCATTATGTTCAGCACAACGTTATGGGCCAAATGACCTATTCCTGTGCTGCACAGATCATTGAGAGAAAACTAATGTCTCACTCATATGACATTTAATCTAATCAATATTAATCACTGGTGTCAGAAGTACGAATAAAGTAAGTCGAGAATGAACTTAACTATAATCAAAAGATATAGTCAATGACATTTACAGAGCTTTTTTTATATTTGTTCTGAATTATCAGATTAATAACTTTGGTGATGTATTGAAATGTTTACAGTTACAGATGTGCTGAGCCAAAATTACCCTTTTTATACTGAAGATTGAACTAGAAACATGTTAGAAAGCTTGGAAATATTCAGTAAGGTGAGATTCGCACATCAGTTTAATCCATTATTTCTTAGTGCCGATACTGCAATAAAAAAAAAACCGTTCAGGTCTACACCAAAAAGCATTGCTTTTCCACCCAATGCTCATTGGAAATATTTGAATGCTACTCATTTCTACAAGAAACGTAATCACAACCTGATCAATTATGAGATATCTAATGGCATTTCACCAATAATTACTGTTTATTTCGACACATTGCTCATTCAAATAGCAATGTGAGATTTCTCATTAATATTCAGTTCACTGACAGTATAATAATAATTTTGTTATTGCTAATATCTAACCATTGCCTATCCAAATGGAGTATGAAGTTGGAATTATGGCTCAGTACATCAACTGGTGGAAATAAATTGCAGTGTTCACTCCCCCAATTATTGTGAATATCAATGTGTATTTTAATTTGGTTTGATTATATTGTTCTTCAACGCCAAGATTTATTGTATTTCTGTTCACAGTAAGATTTAAATATTTTAAAGCTAAAATAAATTTCAAATTTGTGACATTTTGTGTAAACAAGAAAAAAGGATTTTACAGCTGTTTGCTCTTTCCTTTATCAATCAGAGTGAATATGGAATTGTTGGAAGTTATACGTTTGTGGAAGGAGGGGAAGTTCTCTGCAGCTGAATAGTCACTGTGAATAACATTTTCTTCAGATTGCGTCCTACTGCTAAATGTTCTAATGATCTTTCTATTATAAGAAAAAAAACACTTTCAACATATACAGCAGTTGTATTTTTTTATGAATTTACAATAAGTGCATGATGTGTCTATTTATCTTTCTCTCAATTATCATAATCTTAATTTTTAAGTAAGAGCATATGTGATTAGTTCCATCATTATTGTGAATTGCCATTTCATTCTCAGTCGATTACACAGAAACAGTCTAATTAATTACCAGCCCAGTTATCGGAATGAACACTGGTTCGTTTGCATTTGAGTAATCCCAATTGATTATAATCCCACCCTTCCTTGGTGGGAAGATAACGAAAGGAACTTGTGGAGCTCTACTAGTGTCTCTCTCCTAGGAGAATCAAAGTAATCACAACCTGATAAATTATGAGATATCTAATGCCATTTCACCAATAATTACTGTTGGAGGTGTGAGTTCATCTTGAACAGAGATGCATCAGAGCAGCTTAAAATGGTGATTAGAATATAACTAAGCGGAGTTTGCATTGTTTTTAAATCCAGTTTTGGATCTGCTTCTGTCTGATTCATTCTAATAATCTCACAATCTGCAATCTTTTATCTGCAGGTTATTAATAAAAGGATGTATCACATTGCATTGTCTCTAAATTTTAAGTTTGAGGACTTAGTACTTTTCAAAATTTAATATATCTAAGAAATGAAATTCATTTGATTTTAAAATCAAAATACCTTGCTACATCCAATTATTATGCATATGGTGGACAACAGGATTTTAATGCCAATCAGATCATGAATGCCCAAACATTGTTTATTCTGTGAACTTAATTCTGCAGAAGAGATTCAATAAGCATTTAGCACATCAGTATTGTACATTTGAACACCTCATATGTACTTATCCTTATTTTCTAGTCCAAGCAAGATGAAAAAAAAGTTCGATTTTTCTTCAGTAAAATGAAGCAAATGCCACTTGCTATTACCCTTCAGTTCTTCAGATTACCTTTATTATACAATACAATGTTGTAATTCATCTCATTATTGCTATGTCTTTTATTAAGTTTAATTTCTACTTAATGTTCAATTGATGAACTGCCTGAGAGTTCGGTTTATTTTTCCTCCGAGCAGAGCGCTTTAGGGAACATCTCCGAGACACCCGCACCAATCAACCAAACCGCCCCGTGGCCCAACATTTCAACTCCCCCACCCACTCTGCCGAGGACATGGAGGTCCTGGGCCTCCTTCACCGCCGCTCCCTCACCACCAGACGCCTGGAGGAGGAACGCCTCATCTTCCGCCTCGGAACACTTCAGCCCCAGGGCATCAATGTGGACTTCAACAGCTTCCTCATTTCCCCTTCCCCCACCTCATTCTAGTTTCAAACTTCCAGCTCACTTACTGTCTCCTTGACTTGTCCGACCTGCCTATCTTCTTTTCCACCTATCCACTCCACCCTCTTCTCTTTGACCTATCACCTTCATCTCCTCCCCCACTCACCCATTGTACTCTATGCTACTTTCTCCCCACCCCCACCCTCCTCTAGCTTATCTCTCCATGCTTCAGGCTCACTGCCTTTATTCCCGAAACGTCGATTTCGCTGCTCGTTGGATGCTGCCTGAACTGCTGTGCTCTTCCAGCACCACTAATCCAGTATTTGATTTTCAGCATCTGCAGTCATTGTTTTTACCTTATTTTTCCAATGGCCGAGTCAAATTGATTGTAAAGATGAAATGCTTTGAAAATCGATTTTGCATATATCTCACTTATCACATGTGGTTTTTCAGTTTGTTTCACGAAGTTAAAAAAATCACACAACACCTGGTTATAGTCCAGCAGGTTTATTTGGAAGCATTGGTTTACCTGGCGCTGTCTGTGCATCAGATCACCTGATACAGAGGCAGCACCTTGAAAACTAGTGATTCCAAACAAACCTGTTGGACTATAACCTGGTGTCGTGTGATTTTGAACCTTGTCCACCCCGGTCCAACTCCGGCATCTCCAAATCATTGTTGCACAAAGGAATCCTCGTAATTTTATAAAGAAAATATGACATTAGTTAAGACTTTTAACACACGATTATTAATCCCTTCCGTTATTAGTAAAATATCTCAATGTAATTTTTAAAAAATGCTCACAGACACGGCGCATACAGTCACACAAAGTCTTCCTGGTCATCTAATTACTGCTCAGGAGAAAAACCTGAGGAAGTATCTTATTGTTCCTGAGAACAAGAACCACAGTAAATATTTGGTGAACAATTCCACCCAATACATGCACTAGATTTCTTACATCTGACTTCAGTAATTGCACAGGAAATATTTCACTAACACCAATAACCATGCTTTATTACAAATGACCGAGGATGCGAACATCAACATACGGAGCCGCTTTCCAATCAGGGTTCCAGTTGGAGTGTCGCACAATAAAGTAACTTAATTTTGACTTAGTACAACTGTAGGTGAAAACATTTTGAGCTCGCACTTTAAACATCTTTATCTGCTTAGTCAGAGAAAATACTGAATGGTGACACTGTAAAATTAATTTATTTTGACTTTCACTCCTGCAAATACTCGTGAATTGCTTCTCGTTTTCTTCCTAGTTCTGATACAAATGTCGAAATAAATTAGGATAATAAAAGTTTAGGAATAATAAGAGTGTTCTTTGCAAGGACGATATGAAGATGTTCACAGTCGTCGAATTACTGTTGAGTAGAACATTTTTCATAAGGGTCTTATTGTAACGAGCCAATGCTTTTTGTGACTGTTTTTAGTTGTGACTGGTATTTTTGTGACTCGTGTTTTTTGTGTTCAAGTGAGTAAATATTTAAATGTCAAACCTTCAAAACCATTGAGGGACAAAGAAATGATGAGAGCAGAATCGCTGACACTCCAAGAATCTGTTATTCAAAATATTTGGAAAGGCACATTTGGTGACATACAAGGAATAAATTTCACAAGTATAGAAATAGCCTGTGGCGAGGTAAAGATGTAGGGGTGGGGTGTAGTCGGTTGGAAGCCGCGGGGAAACAATGTCTCAGTTGGTTGATTTTTAAAAGTCTAGAAATTACGTGAACATGCACAGCTGAATAAGATTTTGTTTCAAATACCCTGGATTTGGAAAGATTTGGCATACTATGCCATCTGAAGCATTGCAAATGGAACTCAGTGGATTTTTTTATTGTAAAGGAAAGATATTACATAATGAGCGGTAAGTGAACCGTTACTTGGAGATCGACTTCCTGCTTTAATCACGTGGCTAAAAGATGTGATCACCATGATGTTTGATCCATTTAGTGATCATTGAACTCTGCTAAAGCACGAGCAACAAAACTGTTGGTTTTTCTTTTGGACTTTAATCGTCTCTTTTTCTAAGCAGTATTTTCTTTCAGCTGAAATAAATCAGAACAAATTTGCATATATCATTAATCGTTCCAATGAGATAAATCTTATTCACTTCCAATTATTACAATGAACAGTGTGACTTTCAGTTTAATTAATAAAATGAAACGATCAAAACAGCGTTTCTTGCGATTTAACCCAATTCAGTTAATCCATATGAGAATGGCTATTGAACCGCAACCTCGTCTTTATATCCCTCTCCATGGCTACTTCTTCACGTGAGAGAGAACGTCACTGAAGAAATTATGAGTCAAGGCAAAATGTGGGTGTGAATATGACGGGAAATTCTTGTTTGCTGTTTCATTCTGACACAGTTCTGATTCAGAATGAATCAATGACAGATGTTCATTCCGACGAGCATGGCTATTTCTTGAATTTTGCTGTTATTGTAATTCTGGTGAAAGCAGAAACAGTATGATGTGGAATCAATTTAGCTCTAGACATTTCTCATCCACGAATTTCACCACATGTAACCTTGATGAGGTCACATGTCACCCCTTTCCAAAACGTGCTGAGGAGACCGGGAGATTATGGGTTATTATACTATGGTGCTCCACATTCACGGGTTGAGTCACATTTTGGTTGCTCTTTCTACATAACACTACTGCATTTTTATTTTGCATCTCACACCTCTGGTTTACACTGGATCGAGAATTTTGTTCTTGCCCTTCACTGCACGGGAAATTCACGAATGATAATCACCACATTAAAATTGAAATAAAGAATGAGAGCAGATGTTCTAATCAGTTGTAAATTAAATTGGTGTAATGAGAAGGTACACATTTTTTTCTTTATGTCCCTCATTCCATCTTGTCCTTCCATTAATTTAAATGACTGATAGAGAAATAACTAACAAGTGATCGGGAGCACAAGTTTATCCAATGGGATTATTCATGATTATTTTAAACTAACAGTCCACACAATGATTTGATCAGTATTTGAAACAGACACTCGGAATTGGAACCGCAGCAAACTGCTCCAATGAAACGAACCTTTCATTCTTTCACATGCAGCGTGATGACTGACTCGCTAACTGTACAAGGTCGACCAATTTTCTTCAGCAATCATAGCGTCTGTAAACCGCCACCTGTGCTGTGCAGAGTGTCATTTGTTGTTCCCAGGTCACTGCACATTTCTTCTTCATGACCTTATGAGCTTCGTTCCTGTTTGATAAACCTTTTCTATCATTTCATCGCATCCACTCACAATTCTCAATTTATGAATAAAATTTGGCGTTAGACCAAATGTTAAACAAAGTGGACGTATGCCATTCATCCCATCGAGTCTGTCCCACCATACAACGAACTCATGGTTGATCTGATAATCTTCAACTCCATTCTGCTCACTTACCTCGACAAACTTCATCATCTTTCTGATTAAGTACCTGACACAATTTGAAAATAACCAACAACTTAGCCTCTACTTCGGTTGCCAAAAAAAAGCCACATATTCTCTGAGCATGGAAATTACTCTTCATTTCTCAATTAACTGAGCGCTATCTCATTCTGAGATTATGTCCTCTGGTGCACGGCACCTGCCTGTATCTACCCAAAATCCCACGACTTTGTTTCAAGGAGAATAATCCCAGCCTGACCAATCATTCCCCGAAGCTCCATTTTATCCAAAGTTGACAACATTCTCGTAAATCTCTGCTGTCCCTTACAGCACGGGAACTGGAATTTGAAATGAAATTGCGATTGGAATCGGATTAGTCCACACAAATACAATAATAATAACTTTGACAAATGAGAATCTAATTATATTCTAATGACATTCAATGGTTTCGTTGTAACTGACGTCCTCCGTGCAATCGCCCTCAGAGCTAATATTTAGGAGAAATGGAACCTGACCGCCCATATAAAGAAGTTGACGACAAAAAAATGTCCGTCAGTCGACTTCGTTTGATTATTAACACAACTCATGTCTCCGTGAAGCCTGCATCATCTTTAAGGCACACATTAGATGTGTAACAGAACTCTCTCCATTTGCCTGGATGTGTGCAGCTTCAATACTACTGAAGGAACTGGACATCCTCCACGACAACGCAGTCAGTTAACTGTACCACGTTCAATACCTGAATGTTTATTACCCTCACCGCTAAGGCAAAATTGCAGTAGAGTGCACCACCTACAAGATGCGGTAGAGTAAGTCATCTAGGCTGTGTTTCCAGAACATTCAAAGCTCAAAAACTGTACCGACGAGAAGGACAAGGCTGAAGATGCACTGAAGCGCTACTATTTGCAAGTTACCCTCCAAGGCACATAAAGGCATGACTTGGAGATGTATCAGTGGTAAATTCACTGAGTGATGAAGCGGTCTTGATGGCCAAAGTTGTATACTTCAGCCCTCCATCATTTATCTTACATCTTTTAAAATGTTGATGATTGCATTGACCAGACTTGTGCTCATTCTTTTAGTTGTTTCCTAAACTGGTGGTTGCTAAAGATCGAATATCATCCACCGTCTGAGATCAACAACAGAAAATATCCAAAGATACTCTCGACCAACTGAGCTCCCTGTCCAAAAATCTTCAGTGATCTGTAAATATCCACTCCAAGATCTCTTTGTTCCTGTTTGTTCCGTTCACCATTCAGAATCCTCACTGTTATTGTTACAACTCCCCAAATTCATTACACTTACTGGTCTGGATTCAATTCCATTCGCCGCTTTTATTTTCCACCTGATTGATACATCTCTGCAGGCCCTGACATTATTCATCATAGTCAAATACACGACCAATTGTTGCATCCTTTGCAAACTTCTAAATCATGACTCCTACAACTAAGTCTGAATCGTTGATCTACATCAGGAAACAATGGAACTCCCCTGGAAACAGGCGTTCAAACATGCTTCATTGCTGGATGTGATGAACACCTGCAATAACAGCACAATCGGACCCCTGATGTCATTTGTAAACCTGATGGTGACTCTGCCAGTTGGCCTCCTGAGTGATCCCTTCTCACATATGGGAGTGGTGAATGACCTATCCACATTGTGCCTGGGCACGTAGGTTTACACTTCAGCGGGTAATTGAATCCTTCCCGGATGTCGCCCTATGGAGCTGACTTCTTGGCGGTGTGGGTATCCATGTGTCTATTTAGCTTGGATAATCAGTTGAATTTGAGTCCAAACAGAGATGACTCCCAATTTTCCACGTCATCCATTTTTCTATTCTTCTTTATTCTCCCACGGAGTGTGGCCATCATGATCTGAACATTATTTGTTGTTCATTCTTAATTCACCTTGAACTGAGTCAGAGTGATTCTATGGGTGAACCGCACTTTTGTCAGTCTGGAGTCATATGTTGGCACGTCTCGTTAAGGACGGCAAATTCCCCTTTCAAAGGGACAAGAATGAATGAGTATTCGGAAATCAAAATTTTTTGCCTCTGTTCCTCTGATCGGGGTTTATACTCTAGATTTTATTCATCGATGTAAATACCAGCAGCTGCCATGTTCCAGTCTCCAAGGGTTGCTCGCCCACGATATCGCCACTACATTTGCATTTGACTCGAGGATTGGTGAGTAGCAGAAAGCATAGGGATCAGTCAAAGAATGAAGAATATAGATAGACAGGAGAGGTGAGCGGAGAAGTGGCAGATGGAGTTCAATCGAGGCAAATGTGAAGTGATGCATTTTGGGAAGCCTAATTCTAGAACCAACTACACTGTAAACGGGACAGCCTTGGAGAAATTTGATGATCTGGGAGTTCAGGTCCTTTGTACCATGACGATGGCGGCACAGGTGGATAGAGCGGTCAAGGAAGCATATGGCATGCTTGTCGTCATAGGGCCGGGCTTTGAGTCTAAGAGCTGGCAGGTAATGCTAAAATTGTACAAGATTTTGGTTCGGCCACGTTTAGAATACTGCGCACAGTTCTGGTAAAGTTACCAAAAGGAAGTGGACGTTTCAGAGAGGGTGCAGAGAAGGTTAACGAGGATGTTGCTGGTATGGAAGATGCTTGCTGTGAAGAGAAATTAAGAAGTTTATGATTGTTTTCAGTAGAAAAAAACGAGATTGAGGGGTCCTGATTGAGGTCTACAAAATCTTGCAGGGTACAGACCGGGTGAATAGAGATATGCTTTTTTCCCCAGGTGAGTTATTCAATAATGAGAGGTCACGCCTTCAAGTTGAGAGGTGAAACGTTTAAGGAGGATAGGTGTAGAAAATATTTTGCACAGAGGGTGGTAGGTGCCTGCCAGCAGAGGTAGTAGAGGCAGGCACGGTCGTTTCATTCATGGTACGCCTTGAGAGATGCGTGAGTAAGTGGGGAGCAGACGGAAACAGATGCTGAGGAATTGGGTGATAGGTTTAGACAGTTGATTTGGTTCAGCTCAGGCTTGGAGGTCCAAAGGGCCTGTTCCTGGGCTACAAATGTTATGTGTTCTTTATTCTTCTTTGTTCACTACACTACCATCTCAATGCTACGTTGCTCCATCTCAGAGAATGACATTGGAAATTCCAATCATCTCAGAGGGAGTGAGAATATGACATGTGGCTGTGTCGGAATGAAACTAATGTACGCTGTACTGGAGTGTTTGCTGGGAGCAAAAGGATGATGTGATCAAAAAAACTGTTCTTAAGGTCAAAATAACACAACATTGTTAAGGAAAATTGCACTGAATGCTTGCAATACATCGACCTCTCGCTTAAGGCTGCAGCACGCTTCCGCTGAGCCAATCTGCAATGCGGGTTAATGCTGTTGTTGTATCTTAATAATCTAATAACCGGAGACAAATATGCCCTTCCTCCCCGACTTTGACCAGGAGAACTCCCAGTCTCGGAATTTCATGCCATTCTGTACCATCATAGAAGGACAATGTGCTCACCGATCGCATTACTGGTGTGACAGAGTAGCTTCACGTGTTCACTTCCATGCCAATTTCCAGTTTGATCTTTGCAGCCCATTGATTCTGGGTGGAGGAACTGCGATTATGTGATCCACTGCAGAAATGGGTACTTCCTTCTGTGGGGAAGCTCGTGAGGCAACAAATGTGAAACCACATTGCTGATGAAACATACATTTCAACAATATCCTGCAGTATCCCTTGAGAATTTGATGTTTTGTAAAAATCTATCAACCTCAGTCTTCAATATGCAGTACTCGATGGATCTTCCTCAGCCTCTTGAAACATCCAATTTGAATATACAGCCAATTCTGAGTTCCCACATGTCTATTATTGCTCGCCATATAGTCCTGTTGTGTCTCTCCATTCTTCCTAACATGTCCTATGTTTCTGTCGTTACTGCTCTTTTCAAACACGCATCTCTGCATGGCCCAGTGATCGTATAATGTTCAGTGTTGTGCGTTGTGGCCGCAGTAACCTCGTTAGAATCCGAGTTACGGCATGTAACCTTCTCCCCTTTTTAACTCCTTGTGGTACATGCCAACGAAACACAGAAATGAATTAATTGATTTTACATGAAAACTTTCTCTAACATTAATGATTTTTCATCAATCCCTTCTCTCATACATCTCTGTGAGGTAAATATCAGAATTCAGACTCACCCATTCTTGGAGACTTCTCTCCCTCCCACAATCACTGACCTCCTTTACGCTCCCCCTCCTATTTCCCTTACAATCATTTTCACATTGAACCCTGTTCAGTCTGTGCTGCTGCGCTCGCTGTTGCTGGATGAACGTGCCGCAATCATACCATTGCGACCTTCAGACCAGTCAATCCATTTCGATACTGTGGTTTTGAGATCAATGGTCAAGTAACAGTTTTTAATGACATGGATCAGATATTATTGGAACTTCAGGCTCAGGAAAAGAACACAGGGCAGCTCTGAGGAAAAGAAACTTTTTTCCAAAAAGACCTTTTTCTGCAGACTTCCACATCATTTATTTCACTTGCTCAATCGGCTCTATGTAGACTATTCCGTGCAGTTCTGCAATCACATTAGCACTGGAAATGATGCAGGGATGATTTGCCAGAACGTTGTCTGGGTAGAAGAGCTCCTGTTATGAAGAGAGATTGGATAGACTGAGAGCAGAAGAGATCGAGAGAAGACATGATTGAGATATAAAAAATAATCAGGGATACGGATGGCGTGGACTGAAATAAAAGTTTCCTTATAATGGAGAGATCACTCACGGGGTAATAGATTTAAGAACAGAGGATGGAAGATTTGAGTGAATGCGCAGACAAACGTTTTGAAACGGCGAGTGGTTGAAAGGAACTCAGTGCATGCAAAGGTTGGAGAGGCAGAAATCCTCATAACTTTCAGAAGTATTTAGATGTGAATTTTTGATGACAAGACCTACAAGGCTGTCGGTCAAGTGATTTAAAAACAGAGTTCGGATAGTTAATCGATTATTGATTTCCAGTACTGATACATAGGCTTCTTTTTGCATAGAACTCAAGGGTAATACCACTGCCTGTCACTGCGTGAGATTGGGTTCAATTCGCATCCGGGACGGGCGCTTACAGATTGGGAGGGCTAAGAGGCCAGAAACCCGCATTCGATTCCAGACTGATGTGACTGACTGTGTGGAATTTACACGCTCCTTTTCTCTCTCTTCCGTGTGGGTTTCCTCTGATTGGTCCGATTCCTTCTCACTGTCCAAATGAGTGCACTTCAGGTAGATGGCAAACAAAACCTGAATGGACTGTATAATCAAAGACAAAGGCAAAGTCAAAAGTGGGAATTGCAGCTCAGGGAAAACAGAATGACCATTTGGGGTCAACATTCCTTGGAACAGTTTTTGATTTGCAATGTTAACTCTGATTTCTCTCCATCGACGCTGCCTGACCCGCTGAGCTTTTGAAAATATTTCTATCTTTGTAGCTGGATCAATGATGCGGGTTTAGAAAGATCGGCAGGGGAGTGTGAATCTCTTCGGCGGCACAGAGCAGACTCAATTGGCCAAATGGTTTCTGTCTGCGTTGTGTCTAATTCCATCAACTCTGATTCTATAAGTTTTGTCCTTTTTTTAGGCTTTGGTATTTCACATCTCCCCTGAAATGTGGTTTACAGAACAGGACAATCGCCAAACCGTTACCACCCGCTGCCTGGAAGAGGAACGCCTCATATTCTGCCTTGGGACCCTGTAACAATACGGGATAAATCATCTTCAATTCCCCTTCCCCCACATTATCACAGTCCGAAGCATCCAACTCAGCACCACCCTCCGAAACTATTCATCTTTTCCCGCTCTGACTTATCACTTTCTCCCCCGCCTCCATCCAATTATCGCTTTCCCAGCTACCTTCCACCCAACCCCAACTGCTGCCCATTTATCTCTCCGCCCCCACCAACACGTCTCATTCCTGATGAAAGGCTTATGCCAGAAGCGTCGGTTCTCCTGCTCCTCGGATGCTGCCTGACCTGCTGTACTTTTGTAGCACGACAATCTCGTCATGGCGAAGATAAATTAGCTTAGCTCAGGCTCTTTATCTGAGAGCGGAGAAGAGTGAGTGAGGGAGGGTGTACAGTAAGGGGATAGATACGTGTTATAGGAATAGATTTGTTATGGGAAGTGTTTACAAACATAGATCTATGTTAAACGCAAGGGGGAGGATAATCAGAGGAGATATAAGACGAACATTTTCATTCTGAGAGTGTTGTATCATTGGAACTCACTATTTGAACGAGTGGTAAAGCTATGAGTCATCAAAACACTTCAGGAGTACTTAGCCGAATACTTGAGAAGCTAGAGCACACATGGATAAGGACCAGATACTGGAAAGTTGGACGAAGACGAACAGCTATCTGATCAAATGTCCGAACACCGTAAGGAAAGTACGGAGCATGAAAGCATGGGAAGGGTAAAAGCATGGATACTACTGTCGATCTGTTACAAGGGGTCTGTGGAATGCTTCACGAGTAAAAAGGTCACTGTGGTAGGATGGGGCCACTGTGGCTGGATGGGATAAGCAGAGTGGAATGCTCCTCCACGAATTAGCAGTGTCAGACTGGGGCTGAACGGTTACTGTGACAGGCTGTGATCATAGCAATTATTAACGTCAACCTTGCCAGCTAAATATCATCATTGCAGTTTGGGACAAGTCGTGACAATAAATATTTAGGACTTGACTTTAAATATTTAATTGATAGTTGCGTCAGCCTGCTTGAAACCTTTGTAGCGGAAAAAAAGACATTAAATATCTAATCAGCTTGGGACAGGAAAACATTGTGGCAGATGGGGTAGCTAAAAATCTAATCATGACAGGTTAGTCTGGGCTGGAAGATCACTGCAGCAGATGTGGCAGTAAAATACATAATCGTGACAATAGAAAAACCCTATTGGCAGAAGTAGAGCGATAATGGTTTATTGTATACCTGGAGTGAAATAATTCTGACTAACACAGTTGGGCATCCTGGTAAGCTAATAGAAATATAATTAAAGAAAGGGTATAAAGAGCCACGGATCCTGAGTTTCGGGGTCGTTCAAGAATTTGCTTTCTGTGTGGCACGGCTTTTTGTCTGCTCATAAAAGATCTACTCCTTGAAGAACTCTCCGCATCTCCTGGAGATTTATTACATTTTCTCCACGACAACCACAACTTTGGGTACAGTAAAATTATGGCTAGCGCGGCTCGGTGGTGCAATGAAAAGCGCGTTAGATTTCTACAGCATTGTTAACATTGCTATACAAAGTTTGTTGTTTTGGGTTTCACCAGAATCGGCGTTCAGATATCAGCTGAATCAATTATTATTCTGCTGATTCATCGTTAATTCCCGTCGTCTGGGGTTCTTGAAATTGCTGTTTACCACAGAAATTTCCTGACCTCCTTGTTGGTGAGTTTCGACGGAATCATATCAATTGAAGCATGATCAGACCAGAATCAACTGCTAACCCACGAAACCTACAAAATTCGTGCAGAAACCCACTGTCTCTAAACGCATATTCCAGTCCAATAGTTTCACAGGCATTATCGATTGCTTAAATGTCTTTCTCCCTTTGGGCGACAGGCTGTTCTGGATGGACCGGGGAAAGATATTGATGTATTTGGTTAGTCATGACAATGTCAAATGGTGGGGTAGGACCGGTGTTTGGAATAGCGTCCTCCTGTTCCTCTCTGTCAGTGCTGTTTCTGACAGAGGGTTTTCAACAATAACATATTGAAATGTGAATCTACACCACGGAGTATCAAGGTCCTCCCATTTACCCCACCGCTCTCACAGCCAGAATGGAGAGCTCCTATTGCCGCTTTAGATCAGACAATCGAGGATTCTCCCAGGCGCTCTGTCAGACTGCATGCTCCTTCACACAGGTTTTTCACTGAACACATAGAGCAAGCAAACGTGGGGATTCAGGGACAGATTACCCCTCTGATTTGCTGCACTTCTGGACACGGAGACGTACATGAATTTCTGACATTCTGAGTCTTACTGTGCATTCTTCCGACTTTACAATTTAAACTGGAATTGAATGTATTCTTGCGTCACACTCCTACATCCTCGGTATTCATGGAAACCGTGAAACGTGTTCATGGATGTAGGAATGGTGGAGATTATTGCTAAATGCAGTGTGTTTCATGTGACCAGTATGAACTTTCAGAAGGAAGTTGCGAAGTTTTATCGATTCGAATTGAAGCCGATCGAAGGAAAGGTCTGGCGACAGCGGCAATGTAACATTGTCTGTAAACAACGCAGGAACCAACGGAAACCCATTTTTCAATGAAGTCTATTTTGCATATTTTTATGTGTCCACTTCCTGAGCCTGATGCTTCAATAATCACAGGTCCATGTCAGTTTCACCTGGTCTGCGTTAGCTTTAATTTCAGAACCACAGCAAAAGTAGGGCAGTTGAGTTAAAGTTCCTAAGGATATGAGTAGGACATGTGACCAGCTTGCTTGTCTGCGGCTACAGTCACGCAATTGTTTAGCGCCTGCTACTTAAAGGTGCGTAAAATGCAACGGTTGTGAGTTGAATGCTTATCTAAAGATGCTGTTACTGACATTGACAAGGGATTATTAGGGCATCATACGCAGTTGAAATCAATATTGAGTAAAGTAGCATTTATTTGAAAACTCCAGTTTCACATTTCTGTCAATTATTATCTGCAAAGCTACAAATATTCCCCAGTTGAATATCCATCTGTGGCTAGGGAAACAGAGGTGAAAGTTTAGCTTAATGACTTTTCTCAAATCGCTCACCCTGCACTGAATTACATTCTGGGAAAGTCTATTTAACTCATTTCATATCATTCCATTTCCTGCAAACACGCACAGTTCATTATCCAATCGAAAGTATTAGATTTATCTCTTTGGGGAGTTTGAATGTTGTCAGTAACTCTGACAAAGGCATAACAAGTAGTTTTGCTGTTGGGAGAAGCTGAGGGTGCAAACTTGAATAAGGTCGAGTCTTGTCACCGGGGTCTTTAAGCGGAGATAAGTGAGTATTAAATGGACTCACTCTCCTTTTGAGTGATTGTGACCAAATGTTCAAGGCAACAAATGGCAATGATAATGATGTTTTCCATCTACAGGCCAAATCTTACTCACTAGAGGCACCATAGTATTACAGATCAGGAGAGCAGAGTAGATGATGATCCTTATGCAAACCTGAGACAGTGAGAGAATTACTCCCAAGCTGTTGGTCTCACTTTTCACATAACTAGTTAGTCAGTGGACTGAGCTAACAGACTTCCATTCAATGCAGAGATAAACCAAACAGCTCAGTGTATTTACAATATATAATATTTCATGTAGAATAAACTGCAACACCTATCAACGCCAGCAGCTCTTCTTATACGTAGCATTTTCAAGTGCAGGTATTATGCAATTTCTTTCCGATGAATGTTATCCACTTCGAGAGTATGTCCCTTTTGCCTCGCCATCCAGGCAGCCCAGAATCCCTATCGTTGTTAAATTCACTCCTTGTGTGTCTGCACACGACCTTTGAACTATAATGAAATCAGCTCCTAAAATGTTTTTATTTCTGAAAATTCATCTCCGATTTCAATAATTCTCAGAATAAAAAAGAAAAATCTGCTCCAACCATCTTCATCATTCCCCGTTGGTTTTGAAACTCCACCCTTTAGTTTCCACTCACTTAAACGAAGGAAGTTCCCTCAGATTTACTCTTACCAACGTCACATTAGCTGGATCACCTCCCTTCAGACACAACGAAGTCTTTCCTGATTTCTCCCGCATGGTTCTTTATCTGTCCCACCTTCCCATTAAATCTGCTCTTTCCTTTTCTAGTGGTGTTATCTCAAAGAAACCGTCATGTCTGTCTTTTTTATCGACTTTGTATCAAGTGAACACTGACCGTGTCATTCCTAACGTCTTTATATTCCAGTAAACTCTACCGTGTCTTTCACCATGCCTTTATATCCCAGTAAATTTCAACCTGAGAAAGGATGCTGGGTCCAATTCAAAGCATGAAAACTCACCACTAAGCTGTGCAATCTTATTACCGACACAGGAAAGGTGGAAGTAATTTCAGTTACAGCTGAATCGATTGGCTGCAGCAGCATCGGGTCAAATCCCAGTCAGATACATGACTGTTGTTCTTATATTTATTTCTTCTCTACGTGTGCTGAGTAACACAGTGAGGGATCAATTACTGTTGTCAGACATACATGTAGGGGCCTATTAAATACTGAAGCTGTGAGATGCGAACAGTTTTTATTAACATAGACCATTCGAATCTCAGGCTCAGGAATTTGACAGAGAGCGAATTTGAGCAAAAGTTCAGCCGGGTGTTTACCCCATGACGTAACACGAGTTTCTGCGGTTGCTTTGTTGTTCACCTCATTTGTGTGTTTTGCATCATTGAGGATTTTGAAGTTGTCCCCTCTATACAAAAGGCCCGTACTTTTGCAATATTGTACAAAAGATGCAGTACAAGAATAGCCGATGCTGATTCAACGAGGTAAAAACAATGACTGCAGATGCTGGAAACCAGATTCTGGATTAGTGGTGCTGGAAGAAAACAGCAGTTCAGGCAACATCCAAGTAGCTTCGAAATCGACATTTCGGGCAAAAGTCCTTCATCAGGAATAAAGGAATGAAGGGCTTTTGCCCGAAACGTCGATTTCGAAGCTACTTGGATGCTGCCTGAACTGCTGTGCTCTTCCAGCACCACTAATTCCGATGCTGATTCAGTCTACTTATCCAAATATTGACCCCTGGAAACAGGACTGTGCACTCTCCTCGAGTCTGGAAAACAACTTCCTCACAGATAATGTTACATTCCCGCTCTCATGGCTCTTTTCATTCCATCGGCTTCTGTTTTGCTTGGAATCGGATTCAATACATCTTGTCACTGTGTCATTTCTTTCCATGTGGTCAGATCTTGTGAACAGTGGGATTGTATATGCTGGAATCAGTCGAGGCTGTCCGCTCTCCCACATCCAATTTATCCCCAGGTTGTGTTAAGATGATGATCTAAATCGCGTCCTTCTCTTTCCTGTCACTCTGGATGTGAGCTGTGAAATCTATGATCTGAACTGGAGGCAACGTGGAAATCACATCAGCTGCGTGAGCGACAGGATTTGGTGCATTAATATCCCATGCTAATTCAGACAGCAGAAGCCTCCCCGTGACTTCGAGAAGCACAGACACTGTTCCTGAATAATGGGGAGAGATTCACTCTTTGCTCACAGTTCTGCATTTTCTATCTGTCTCAGATCGCATTATTTGGACAAGGATTCCCAAAAGAAGATGATTTCTTGTGCATGCACGATCTCACTTTTCTACACCTTTCCAGAATTTCCATACTTCTCACTCCCAGCTGACCCCTACTCCGCTGGACAAACCCGTGTTTAATGAGGGAGGTGAAGACCGCGTTCAAGCTGCTCTCCACCAACACTACATGACAATGGCAGATGAGTTCGTCCAGTTCTCAATGAAGACCGCCGTGTTCCGGGAAAGCAGCTAGCACAGCCTCCTGGGAGAAGCGAGTCAGAATGGAAAGGAGCTGTGATGAAAACTCGGTGCTTCTTTCACTCTGAAACAGCAGAAATAGCAAAAAACTCACCTCGTTTATGATTACCACGTCTGGCGCCGTTCTCGCTTGTTTGTCTCGGGTGTGATATTTCCTTAGTCAGGTGACATAGGTGTGAGAGGTCTCGGGTTCACCTTGCAGATGAGCCTTGGAATTTTGCACACTACTTCATTTTTGACTGAGAAGATATGATTTCGATGAGATCGAGTTCAGATAAAGATTCCAAAGCTTGAAACCATACACAAGCAAGTTCAAAAACCGTTTCTTCTCGGCCGGTGCTGCTCTGAGAAATGAATTGTCTAACTTGAAGTAATGCTGATCTTGCCAATTTGGATTTTGCTGAGCGCACGTATTATACATAGTAACCTGAATTCCCGAGTCTGGTCAAATTTTGCTTTTCTCACGCTGTGATCTGCATGTCCTTGATTACTCTGATCCGCCTTTACCTTTCGCAAACAACGCTTTCCACTGTACTTAGGTACATGTGACAATCAATCAATCAAAACACAGTCATTTCCTCATTGCGTGGAGCCAGCAGAGCGAAGGTGGGCTGCATGGACTCTGTCTGCAGTGTGGCACATTTTGTGATCCTGATTGAAATTACAATTAAAACAGCAGCATTGGCGAAGTTACACAGTAGTTATATTGACGCAGCCGGGACACATCTGTGAAACAACGTATCAGACAATAACAGTGAAGATCTTTTGACGTCATCCTCGAAGGGACATGCTACAAAAACCTGAAGACTGCGTGAAACTGCTGTGGTCAGCGATAACAGAGCGGCCCAGAGGGATCGTGGTGGGCGCATAATCCAGAAATTAATGAATGAAAAGCATCCTCTGCTCGATTACAATTCCAGCTTTCAGTGTGTGTACTGCCACTGCCAGTATTTTGCTATAACAGTGCTCCGTTCTTCGTATTACATATTGATGTGCCTTTTGCGTCCTTATACTGAATGGTATCTGAAATAGATAGACCCGCCACATTTATACATTTAAGGAAACACACGTTTGAAGTTATGAAAGATTTTTTTGCTGTTCTCCGTCGGTCTGTTATGACCTGATTTGCAAAGTCACTTGCCTGAGCTGGGAATACACTGGCGAAGTTGAGGGAAATCAGTTGTGGTGTGGACCGTGCCCCTGACGCCTTGCAGTTCTTCCCCACGCTGTGTCACACAGCAGGGTTCTCCGGTGAAATGAACAGCCGTGAATGACATGTGGTTCAGTATGTTGGAGACAGCATTTCCAGACAGACACAGTTCCCTATTATTAGAACAAGCATCACTGATGATGAATAACCTCAGAGAGAAGCAAGCGATAGAGATTTGCCGTGGACTCGATGGGCTGAACGGCTTCTGTCGGCACGTGAATGGCGTCACACGTCTCTGCCGTCCCTCTGTCTGGCTCTGACAGAGTGGCTGAGGGTGAAATAATGGCTCGCTTTTAATCCTCCCTTCTGCTTTGGACTGTCTGCAGCCCCGCAGCTCCTGGTTGTGGGGATGGTTCTCAGTGAGTGAGGGTTTCATTCGGAGTCACTTCATCTGGGACAGTTGGGACTCATACGTTAACTGATGCCCGATTGCAGCAAAGAAACCGACGCCTCTGAAACAAAAGCCTTTCCGCTGGATTGTTCTGTGAAGATTGATTCTGAACATCAAATGGGCAGCACAAAAATGCACTGATTTGAATTTTACTGAGGGAAGAGAGTCCACAGCCCATTTCTGTCTTTCCCTCCAGCTCAGCACCTTTCTCTCTCTCTCAAATAAATGACATTTGGAAAAAGATCGCAATCAAAGTTGCTAGGTTCCAGCGGCCCTCTTGCACCTGGCTGTGCCCGTAAGAGGAAGCTTCAGAGCATATCCGTTTTACATCCCCTCATAATGCCTGCAAGTGGAGGGAAATGGCTGAATACTCTGCCAATAGAGACAGCTCAGTCCCCGAGGATGGCATACACAGCACCGTCTCGGTGGGGACATTCTGCCGATCAGACACAGTCCACTTTATTATTCAGATCATACCAGAGTGAGAGCGCTCGAGAAGGCCAATCGGTCACTCGTACCTGTGCCAACTCGGGAGTTGCAAAAGATTGGTGAAAGTGGAAAGTGGATTTGTTCACGTTTCAAGTGTTTCCGTGAAGCTGGAAGCAGAAGAAGATACACAGTGAAGCGATTGAGATCTGACTAAAGGAGCAGCAAATAAGTTGGATAGCGCAGTGGAGAGCTTTGAAGTATTGAGTTCTGGTTAATGGGACGATCATGCTTTCACTCGGCCATGCTGCTACAGAAGAAATATGTCAGTGTCTCTCAGCATTGTGATGTCACAGGCAAAAGACGCCGTTACACTGCAGGAAATTCCTTTTTCCAATGTGAGGGCTGTCCATATGTAAAGGTGGAGCTTATATATCGAATCCTTTCACATAAATAATTCCACTGCACCTCAGTGTGTTGTATTGTCTCCTTTCCACTTTACCTGTCATTGTGCCTACACTGAAGTTGATTTTCTCCTTGTGCGAGTCTTTTACAATCTGGGTGATGTGATGCAGTTGTACTGACCCATTTTCTGGCAGAATTTTCCACTTCATTTCAGCCCGCCCTAACTTCGCTATCTGATACTATTCCAGTTGTTTAGGTGTTAAGTGCTCATCCCAGATCCAGCCTGCCCTCACCCAAAATAAATGGAAAAATCAGTTACAGTGTGATCACTGATATCGAAGGATATCCTCATTCCAAGGTCATTGATAATTGCAAGGATAAAGTTAGGGCTGCAGATGCTGGAGATCAGAGTTGATGCTGGAGATCAGTGTGATGCTGGAAAAGCACAGCAGATCAGGTAGCATCCGAGGAGCAGGAGAATTCAAGTTTCAGGCTTAAGCCCTTCATCAGGAATAAGGCTTGTGAGTCGGGGCTGAGAGATAAATGGAAGTGGTGTGTGGTTGAGGGGAAATAGCTGGAAAGCAATAGATGGATGAATAGAACGGAGAATATAAGAGGTCAGAAGTGGCAGTGATGGAATGGGTCGAGAGGGCGGTGGCGAGTTGAAGGCTTATGCTTGGGGGAAATGAGGAAACTGTTCGAATTCACATTTATCCCGCGTGGTGTAAGGGTCCCAAGCCGGAATGTGTGGCATTCCTCCTCCAGGCGTTGGGTGGGTAACGGTTTATCCGTGGCGGAGGTCCAGTACCTGCGAGCCTTTGATTGGGGAGGAGGGGGAGTTGAAGTGTTCAGCCACGGGACGCTGAAGTTGGTGGGTGCGGGTGTCCCAGAGATGTTCTCTGAAATGATCTGCAAGAAGGTATCCTGTCTCCCTGATGTAGAGGAGAACACACTGGGTGCAACGGATGCAGTAGATGACATTGGTATTTGTACAGGTGAATTTCCAACGGATGTGGAACGGTCCCTTCGGGAGTTGGTTGGAGATGAGAGTTGTGTGGGTGCTAGTTTCACCCTCACTTTGGTGGCAGTCAAAGGTGCCAGGAGAAGGTTATGTGCTGGTGGGGGGAAGTGTCTTCCTCAAGAGGGGGTCGTGGAGGGAGTGGTCTTTCTGGAGTGCTGGCAGAGCTGGGTAGCGAAATATATCTCCGGTGGTGGCGTCTGTTTGGAGGTGGCATCAGTGGCAGAATATGATGCGTTTTATGCGGAGGTTGGTGGGGTGGAAGGTGAGCACCAGGAAGTTCTTTTCTTGTTGCGTTGACAGGCATGGGGCTCAAGGGTGGTGGTGCGTGAAGTGGAGGTGATGCACTGGAGGGCATTGTCAACTAACGTGGAAAGGCAATTTGTGACCGTGGAGGAAGGAGACCAACTGGGTCTTTCTGAGGTGCAATTGGTCATCCGGGGGAACAGATGTGGTGTAAGCGGAGGAATTGGGAATAAGGAATGTCGTTTTTACACGAGATAGAGTTGGAGGAGATGTAATCTAGATACCTTTGGGAGTCGGTGGGCTTGCAGTATATGTCTTTAATTAGTCAGTCGCCAGAGACGGTGATGGAGAGGTCGAGGAAGGCGAAGGAAGTTGCCAAGATGATCCGGATAAATTTGAGGTTGGTGTGGAAGGTTTTGGTAAAGTTGGTGAGCTATTGAACCTCTTCGTTGGAGCACCAAGTTGCGCCAATACATTCATCAATGTAACGTAGGAATAGGTGTAGGATGGTGCCTGTGTAACTGTGAAAGATGGACAGTTCCGCTTATCTGACAAACACGCAGACATAGCTAGGTCCTATGTGGGTGCCCATGACTACCAGTGTCGATGGAGGAAGTGGGAGATTTGGAAAGTGAAGTTGTTGATTGTGAGGACCAGTTCAGTCAAGTGGGTGAGGATGTTGGTGGAAGGGTACCTGTTGGGATGGTGTGAGATTAAGAAATGGAAGGCTTGCAGACTTCTGTCATTGCAGATGGATTTGTACAGGGACTGGATGACCATGGTGAATATCGCGTGTTGAGGGCCAGGGAAATGAAATTCCTGAAGGAGGTGAAGTGCATAGGGGTGTCACGAATGTAAGTGGGCATTTCCTGAACTGGGGAGAGAGGATTGTGTCGAGGTAGAAAGAGATGATTCGGATGGTACAGGTGCAGGATAAGACAATAGGTCGACTGGGGCAGTCAGGTTTTTGAATCTTAGGAAGGAGGTAGAATTGTGGAGTGCGCAGTTCCCGGACAATGAGGTTGAAGGTTGTGGCTGGGAGGTGCCCAAAGGTGATAAGATTGTGGATGGTCTGGGAGATGATGGTTTGGTGAGGGGAGGAGAGTTTGTGATCGTGGACTGTAGGAGAAGGTGCCTGCGAGTTGGCACCTGGCTTCAGCTTTGTTCCTCTGCCCGACTCACAAGTCTAATTCCTGATGAATGGCTTATACCTAAATCGTCCATTCTCCTGCTCCTCGGATGTTGCCTGACCTGCTGTCCTTTTCCAGTACAATACTCTCCACTCATTCATTATTACTGTCTCATTTCACACTACCAGGTCCACGCTCTCTGTTTGATTCTAATGAGCACTGTTCTCATGGACTGCGACAAAATCTGCCAATCTGAAACAAAAACAGAAATTGCTGTAAAATCACAGGTGGGCTGGCAGCATCTGTGCAGATGAATCACAGTTAACGTTTCACATCCATTGGGTCCATCTCTCCACAGATGCTGCCAGACATCCTGAAATATTCCAGCAACGTCTGTTTTTGTTTGATTTTCAACATCAGCCATTTTTTCGTTTTTGTTTTCTTGTTTTGTGCCAAATATGATTTGGCTAAAGATTATATTAAATGTTTTAAATATGACTACGATGGAATGGCCAGATCCACCAGCCGGCTCCTTTTATTTGGTTCACGTGACCAATGCCTTTCCACTTGGTCACCGCGCCCTACAGCTGCACTGCATTTAAATTGACAAAATTGTGGCATTCTCTCGGATTGGTAATCAGGAGCGAGATTGATTGAAATTATTGAAAACTTAAGATAATCAGATTAAATACGGGATATAAAACGGGAAAATGAAAGGCAAAGAGAGAACGGCGAATGATAATTTTTGACAAAACTGAAATATAATTGCTCAAGAATCAGAAAGTGCTTTCATTCACAAACATACCATAATATGGAATGTAATTTTTGGGACAACCAATGCAAGTAGATCTTAGCAAAATCTTAGTTTTAAAGTCTTGCTGCAACTGTTTCGGTTATAATGAACGCACACATGGGATTCAGTGCTGTAATGATCTCCTAAAATGGAAAAGGAAATCCATGCCTTCCAGGATACATGGGGAATGTTCACTGATTCATCCCAATAATGGCAGGACTGTCGTCTGGATGCGTATGAGTAAAATCTTTTAATGTTCCATGGAGCTTCGAATGAGTGGTGAAGGGAATGTATCCATTCACAAATTAATCATTCAGTAGAATTCAGTATAGGGACCGAAGAAATGATGAACAAATTGAATAAGAACATGGACATACGATACCCAATAGGTACGACTATTACTATATGAAAACTGTTGATTTCAGATCCACGGTGGCCTTTGGTGATGGCATTTACTGTCCAGAACCAGTCTGCACTGGAATGACGGGAGACACACTATGAAGTATTTGAACTTCAGTCACCTTTAGAAATAGCTGAGACTGACTCCGGACACGGGGATATGGAGATGTTGGCCTTACAAACCTTTCAGACATTCCGTGGAAGAATAAAGGAAGTGATAGATAATTTTCGTCTCCATGGAGACGATGTTCATGAACTGGATAGATAGTAATTAACCTTATTGGAGTTTATAAATAGAGACGTCGTATTGAAAAAGCAAAGAGTTCATAGTGTAACTGTAAAATCTTTAGGTCACACTCAGTGGAAGCATTGTGTGTAATCCTTATCCTCATTCTCCACCAAAAGCATGTAAAGAAGTGAGAAAGGGCACAGACGCTGTTTCCTGGATAGCAAGATATTAGAAAGCCAAGTGACGTTGTTTACTAAGACATAAGAATATCAGAAAAGACACAACCGGTTTCATCGGGATGATAGAAAGAATGACGGAGTTTATACACGAGATTTGGAAATGCTGGAGCAAAAACACGCAAGTTTGATGTCAACAAATGAGATTTTCACATAACACGAGGTTTGAATGAGTAAATCGGGGAAAGTCCCTCTTTCGAGTGAAGCAATAACTGTCGTTTGAGCTTGAAAACCATTAGGGAATGATTAAGAAAAGTTTGGATGAGAGTTTCTTCCACTCAATAGAGTTATTTAAATCGTGAACGACTTTACAGAAGTAAAACGTAGAAGCTGACTTCAGAGTGGTTTAAAAGGTACACGAACAAACGAACAAGGAGAGAATTTACCATTGAGTGAAAGTCAGTATGGTTGCGTAACAATTTCGAATTTGTTGACTTGAGACACAAAGATATTTCATGAACACGTACAACTGAATAAGACTGAGTATAACAAGTTCATGGATTGGTAAGGTGTGGCGTATTATTCAAGGTGAAACTCGGTAAATGGAGCTGATGTCCTAAAATAACTGCATACAGAAGTTATATCCTAATGACTAGGAATTGAATCGTCACTTGGAGATGCAACACCTACTTTAAAGATTTGACCACATTCACATGATGTTATGTACATTTCGTACATTCTTAACTCCACCCAAGAAATCCACCAAGGAGAATGGGTCCTTTTGTATTGTTATCCCTCTGTACTTCTCTGCAGCACGCCAGTTAAGATAAAATATGCTCACACCAAAATTCAGTTCAATACAATATTCAAACGGTCCTATGTGATTTCTTTTTTTATTATTGCAACAACCTTTGTGAGTTTGTAACAAACTGTGTAACATGAAATCAGTTCAACATCTATTTTCCCAGAATTTAAAGCAGTGCACATGGGAAACGTTATCCATCTGGTGAAAAATCACCTTCGGCTCTCTCTCCACATATGTTTCTTCACGTTTTAGATACTTGCAGTATCTTTGTTGATCAAGGAATCATTATCCAGAAGAGGTAGTTTCTCAATCCACAAACACGGGTATTTTCCCATAAACTTGGCTTTGCTCAATATCACCTTCTGTCCGTACCCCTCAACACGAGGACAAATTAAAGCTGCTCCATGTGAGGCTCAAAATTAAAACTTCGGCACAGCACAGCTCACTATACTGGAACAGAGATACCGTGCACTGGTCACCTTCAGCACAGGAGCAACACATTAATGCTTACCTCCACATTCCTGGTTTTACTTTAACGTTTGGGAAACCGAGTTTCTCTGATTCCATGGCTAGTAAACGGGGATTATATGATCATCTTCACCAGTGGTTCTGTCCCCGAGTGAGGAAAGTGGTGAGTTACTCATTGTAAAGATGGGTAGATTGATGAAATGTACAATTTCATCTTTTGCCTTCATTAACTCATGAGCTTTTTATTTTGTTTTGCATCTGTAGAAATCTTAAAATCTTCATCTTGAACAGACTCAATGACAGTTCTTCATTGTGTCTCTGGCATCAAATTTCATAGTGTAAACTCCCTCTGAATTCTTCCACCGCATTCCGCTGTTTGGGAAGTGTTCCTGTTGTGGGAAATGCACTTCCCCGTGTGTCACCTGCTGCTCCCATCATGCGCTCTGGCGCTGCACTCATTTTTCTTCTGACACTTGCTCACTGTGTTCCTGTGATCATACAGTGACTTGGTGTCACACGGCCCAGGAAAATGATACACATCAAGGTTTTTGCATTGTTGAGTTCAATTGTCAGTTTAGCCATATTTTGTCTGTTCTGTCCACAAGTGCGTGTCAAAAACATCTGAGCGGAAGTTAGGTCTTCGGACTAATGACATTGAGCACTATGCACTCTCCTCCAGTCTGGAAAACAATTCCTGACAGGCAGTTGAATAGACAATAGACAGCAGGTGCAGGAGTAGGCCATTCTGCCCTTCGAGCCAGCACCACCATTCATTATGATCATGGCTGAACATCCTCAATCTGTATCCTGTTCCTGCCTTATCCTCATAACCCTTGATTCCACTGTCGTTAAGAGCTCTATCCAACTCTTTATTGAAAGAACACCTCCTGCTGTCTCGGGTTCTTCATTCCGTTGACTTCAAATTTCACAGAATTCAACTGACCTTGTTACATAGTCATTTCCTCATTTTTGTTCAGAACAATGTGTGCACAGTGTGACAGTGGGAGTGCACTTGCCCCACAACCCAGGGGTCAGACCATCGTCTTGGACTGTGTTGTTTCTCATTTCACCAACACCAGGGAGAAACATCTGCTGCTCTGCATAATTTACGAAATTCAATTATTCATAAGGTCATAGCTTTTCGAGCGTCTGTGACGAGGTGGCCGAGAGGTTAAGGCGGTGGATTGCTAATCCATTGTGCTCTGCACGCGTGGGTTCGAATCCCACTCTCGTCGCTGTCATTAACGGCTTTCAATGGTGCTGTTTTCAACTGTTGCATTAAAACTGGAGCTCCAACGGTCAGTTTATATGCTTTGTCGCTATTACAAAATCGCAAAGAATAGTTTGTGCCGTTTGACGAAACTGCAATGAAATGGAGGTTGCTTTGGGATAATGAAACGAAACGCGATTTTCTTTTTCATTACAAGCTGCTGTGAACGTTTTTTCGTATGAAAGACATCCAGGAAAATCAAATACCGAGAGCTGCGAAGTGCATGTTTATGCAAAGGGATCTTAATGAATGTTTTGTCAGATGAAATCTGGAGGGAGTTGAGTAGAAGTAATTCATCCTGGTGAGAAGAGAACAGCGAAACAGCACAAAATAATGGAGATATTTCAAAGGGGCAGGGTGTAGGTTTAGGGGCACAGAGAACTGTGTGTAAATGCACAGTGGAGAATTGCCGCTGTGGGTGCCGTGCATGCGCACGGAGAGACTTACACATTGGTCTCGCCCTCGCCCCTTGCTCTCGCCATTGATGAATGCTGGAAATAAGGCACAGATAAACACAAGATGTGGGAAGCAAGCTCCTTCTCGTTATGCACACACTGGATGCTTCACATTGAACTATGAACAACTGGAGAAATCAGCATGTTACCTATAGGGAGTGAAACTAAAGTGTGGATCAATAACCGTAAGATTCATGCAACATAAACATGAAAAATGATTTAAAATATAGGGTGTAGGGTTGCTCACTAAGCTGTAACTTTGATATCCAGACGTTTCATTACTTGGCTAGGTAACATCATCATCAGTGGCGACCTCCAATTGAAGCAAAGCTGTTGTCTCCTGCTTTCTATTTATATTTTTCTCCTCGATGGGGTTCCTGGGGTTTGTGGTGATGTCATTTCCTGTTCGTTTTCTGAGGGGTTGATAGATGGCATCTAGATCTAAGTGTTTGTTTATGGCATTGTGGTTGACGTGCCAGGCCTCTAGGAATTCTCTGGCATGTCTTTGCTTAGCCTGTTCCAGGATAGATGTGTTGTCCCAGTCGAAATAGTGGTATTTTTAATCCGTATGTAGGGCTACGAAGGAGAGAAGGTTGTGGCTTTTTGTGGCTAGCTGGTGTTCGTATATCCTGGTGGCTAACTTTCTTCCTGTTTGTCTTACATAGTGTTGGTGGCAGTCATTGCATGGAACTTTGTAGATGACGTTGGTTTTGTCCTTGGGTTGTACTGGGTCTTTTAAGTTGGTTTTTGTTTGAGAGTGTTGGTGGGTTTGTGTACTACTAGGATTCCGAGGGGTCTGAATAGTCTGGCTGTAATTTCTGAAACTTCTTCGATGTATGGTAAGGTGGTTAGGGGTTCTGGCTGTGTTTGGTCTGCTTGTCGTGGTTTGTTCTTGAGGAATCTGCGAACTGTATTTTTGAGTATCTGTTCTTCTCGAATACGTTGAATTGGTGGTTCTCCTCTGTTTTCCGAAGTTCGTCTGTGCTGCAGTGTGTGGTGGCTCGTTGGAATAGTGTTCTGATACAGCTTCGTTTGTGTGTGTTGGGATGGTTGCTGGTGTAGTTAAGTATTTGGTCAGTGTTTGTTGGTTTTCTGTATACATAGGTTTGTAGTTCTCCGTTGTCCTTTCTTTCTACTGTGACGTTCAGGAATGCGAGTTTGTTGTCGGTTTCTTCCTCCTTGGTGAACTTTATGCCTGTGAAGGTGTTGCTGATGATGTCAAATGTCTCTTCTATCTTGTTTTGTTTTGTGATGACAAAGGTGTCATCTACGTAGCGGACCCAGATTTTTGGTTTGATTGTTGGTAGGGCTGTTTGTTCTAGTCTTTGCATAACCGCCTCTGCTATGAATCCTGATAGCGGAGATCTCATGGGTGTGCTGTTGGTTTGTTTGTAGATATGTTGTTGAAAGCGAAGTGGGTGGTGAGGCACAGGTCCACTAGCTTCATGATGTTTTCGTTGGTAATGTGATTGATGGTTGTTGGTGCGTCTGTGATTGTCTCTTCTAAAAGTGTGGTAAATGTTTCCTTTGCCAGGTCGATGTTGATGAAGGTGAACAGTGCTGTTATGTCGAATGAGATCGTTGCTTCTTCTTCCTCTATTTTGGTGTTTTTGATGATTTTTCGGAACTCCTGGGTGGAGTGGATGGAGTGCTGTGACTCTTCTATGAGGCATTCAGTCTTGCGTGTAGTCCTTTGGCCCGTCTGTAAGTTGGTGTTCCGGGTAATGAGACTATGTGTCTGAGGGGGGCCTCCTGGTTTATGGATTCTTGGTAGTCCGATTCGACTTGGGAAACACCTTGATCCTGGGACAGTCTAAGCAAAGACATGCCAGAAAATTCCCAAAGGCCTGGCACTCCAACCACAACGCCATAAACAAGCACATAGATCTACATGCCATCTATCAACCCCGCAGAAAACAAACCGGAAATGACATCACCACAAACCGCAGGAACCCCATCCAGGAGAAAGATATAAATAGAAAACAAGAGACAACAGCTTCCCTTCACATGGAGGTCGCCACTGATGGTGTTACCTAGCCAGGTAATGAAACGTCTGGATATCATACCTACAGCTCAGCGAGCAAACCTACACCTTAAACCTCAACCTGAGTTACAAACCTTCACAATCCTTGCGATTTAAAGTGTCTATACGCATATCAGTAATAGACTTTTTGATATAATACCCGTCTGGTTGAAAGAAGAAGACACCACATTTCAAGATGGATGACAACGTTACCAATGTTGTTTTGAAATTGAAATATTTTTGATCATTTTACGCAGTGAACAAGTTCATTTTAAATAATGCAAACTACATTCTCTCACCTGGAATAAAAGTGTGTTTTGAATACAAACATTGTTCTTGTTAACTCACAGTTAATCAACATGAAAAATAGGATGTAATTTTTATTAAGCATACATCAATTAGCACCATTATCTTACTTCGGATGGACTGCAGTATGCACATGCGAAATAAGGTTTAAGAAAGAATGACTTTTGGAAATAATGATTTGGTGGTGACTAAAAATAATATTCGGTTCTCATGATGTGGTTATTCCACCATTGGTCCAGTGGTGGGGATGTTCAGTGGGCAGTATTTCTATGATGGTATAGAAGTATGTGAGCTGCCAGGGATGGGATCTCCCACTTCATTTGGAGCAGCGTCTTTTGACGTGGACCAGAGAGCGTTGTGACATCAGTCTGGGAGTTCCAACCACTCCTGGAGCAGCTTCAGTTGACATGGAGCAGCAGGGAGCATTGGAACATCCGAATGCAAGATCTAACCATATTTGGAGCAGCTTCAGTTGACATGGAGCAAGGAGCTTTGCGAGATCCGTCTGGGAGTTCCACTCTCACCTGGAGCAGCTTTTAATGACATGTAGCAGCAGGGAGCATTGGGACATCAGAGTGATACATCCAACCTCAACTAGACTGCTTCTATTGATATGGAGGAGGGAACATTGGGACATCAGACTGGGAGCTCCAACCTCACAAGGATCAGCGTTTAATGACATATAGCAGCTGGGAGCATTGGGACATCAGAGTGGTAGGTCTAGCCTGAGCTGCACCACTTCTACTAACATGGAGCAAGGAGCATTGGGACATCAGACTGGGAGCTCCAACCACACAAGGACCAGCTTTTAGTGACATGTAACAGCTGGGAGCATTGGGACATCAGAGTGGTAGGTCTAAACTCAACTGCACCACTGGTAATGACATGGAACAGGGAGCATTGGGACATCAAACTGGGAGGTCCAACTTCAAGTAAAGCAGCTTCTATTGACATGGAGCAGCAAGGAGCATTGTAACGTCATGTTGGGAGCTCCAACATCACCTGGAGAAGCTTGTATTTACATGGAAGAGGAGGGAGCATTGGGATATTAGGCTGGGGGAAAGGATATTCAACTATTTTAATCTAAAGTAAAATATGTTTCGACACCTCATATGTTAATTGATTTATGAAGAATCTTTCCCGGGAAAATAATTAATTCTTTAGATAGTAAAGACAAGTCCTGCAAATATTCAACTCAGGAAAACGCATTGGTACAGAGAGAAATGGGAGTGATGCTTCATGTCTTTGTCTTTTCATTTCTGGCCGACTCTGCGCTGGATTACATCATCGGAAGGACGTTTTCACTCATTTCCTGCAAATTCGGACAGGTCATTAACGATATCTAAATATAAAAATTAATGGGAATATGCGATGTTATGATTAGGCTGGAGTTTACCTCAAATTATGGTGAAAACGCATCAAAGTCAGTTGCAATTTCTAAGATCGGCAGTGACCTCATTGATTGGCTGATCAGATTGTGAATGCTCGTTGTTTTGAGGCCAAATTGAAGTGAATCATGATGGTGATTATCTTTGTTCTTTGTTCACCTTGTGACTGTTACTGTTATTGCTCATGTCCTTGTTAACACCAGAGCTCTGCAGCGTGTAAAATCTCGGCTGTGCATCTGGCCATTGGTGCAACCATTCGAAGAGCTGGCTCCGGATCAGGCAGTTGTAAGTTCGACTTTTACTTTGCACAAGCGCATTGTGGAGATTCATCACAAATCCAACCTAATCACTTTTGTTATGCTGTTGTGGATAATATTTGAAATTTTCATCTCCACGAATGAAAGTTCTTTCACTGTCTTCGATCAGTTAAACATTACCAAGAGCTATCAGAGTCAAAATCACACAGCACCAGATTGTATCGAACAGAGTTATTTGGAAGCACCAGTGTTCCATGCACTGCTTCGTCATCAGGTGTTTGTCAACTGTTGGAATCTAAAATGGCTTTGTGTGATTATTAAATGTATCCACCCCAGTCCAACACCAACACCTCCAAGTCATGGGTACCGTCGACACCACGAACGGATCGGTTAAAGTCCAAATGATCTTCCAAAAGTTCGCGCATATTGACACACACACCAAGTTTCTGCAGAAAAACACCCACTTGATGAAGGAGCTGCTCTCCTAAAGCTAGTGCTTCCAAATAAACCTGCTGGACTCTGCCCTGATATTGTGTAATTTTTAACTTTGTCTACTCAACTCAAACACTGGCACTTCCATATCATAGACAACACCAGTCATGTCCCACTGTTGTCAGAGAAGGCAATCCTGGAATATCCCAATACATTGCTCATGGGTACGTTTCGTTTTCAGAAACCAAAGCACTTAGTCGCTGCAGCTCCGATGGATGAAAAGCACAGAAAAGAAATAGCTGAGACTCAGTTTTGACATTATTTTGAAATTCTTTGGAAAGTGGAATCAGAGGAGAATGAAGGATTAACTGTCTGACTATGCAGAGAGAGGGAAGGCACTTTTCCCTTCTTTGATGAGCTGGGGTATTGACTGATCTAAGGCATGGAACAGATTCCTGGTAGAGCTGCGCTCTCTGCATCAGGAACAAGAAGTCCTGATTTCCTGAACGGTCATGAAACCCAGGGCACTCAGTTAAAGCGCTGAATACTAACCACTAGACCACCAGGGATGAGGGCAGAAGCAGTTGCACCGTTTCTTCATAACTCAGTTTTTGGAATTATGTCACTGCAGATATGTTTCCCCTCAAAAACGATTGAATTATCGAGTGTTTACAGCACAGAAATGGGTCCCTTCATCTCATTTCCCAGCACTTGGTCTGTAACCTTGTAAACTCTGACGTTTCACCTGAATACTAATTTCTTTGGTACGTTTTAATCTGGTAAAACGCAATAAGTGGGATTAAAGATTGAGATGGGAACTGAACCCCATTTTTACCCATAGACTGAAGCACGCAGACACATTTCCCCAAGTGTGACAGAGGCCTCGGGAGAAAACAAGGAGAAAGTAAGATTTCATCGACTGGTCTGATGTTGTCCCGTTTCAGAGATCAACACCAATGTCTGGTTACAGCAAAGAAAGGAAGCATTCAGCCCCTCCCGTCCCAGTGTTCTTTGCCCATTGTTTCCCCATTACTCTGTAGTTTATACTGCCTCACCTCGTTCTTGCTGCCAAACTTGATCACTGCTCACGCCCGCTATTTCCTGTCCTGCCAAACGGTTTGCCTCAAGTTCTTGGAATGAAAAACAGGAATCGCCTATTTCAAGCACTTTTCTAGTTTACAAGGACAGTTTTATCACCACTGAGCAAGCACATTTCCAGCTCAGAGAGAAGGTCTCATCCTTTAGAAACTGAAATGCAAAGATGATTGGATAGCCTCAGTATTGTAAACCAACCAACAAGACCGGAATTGGGCCGAGGGGATCACGCACAGAAGGATGGGAGAATAGAATGGCGAATTTCTTGGTGTCCAGGGTGATTTTAACAGAAATATTCCCTGGTAGTATAGTGATGAGGATTCAGTGATTTCACTGTCATGACTTGTTAAAGGTTAACGTTTACAGTAATCAACATGAAATACTGCCTGATATTTTGAAGCAGAATAATGTTGTGCATCAGAAGGAATCGTTTCCCTGCATGACCTAATAAGAGAGCTCAGAAGAGCCAGGAGGAGACATGAGAGCCAGGAGGAGACATGAGAAGTTGTTGGCGGATAGGATCAGGGTTAACCCGAAGGCTTTCCATTGGTATGTCAGGAAGAAAAGAATGACGAGAGTTATATTAGGGCCAATCAAGAATAATAGTGGAAAGTTGTGTGTGGAGTCAGAGGAGACATGGGAAACACTAAATAAATATTTTTCCACAGTGTTCACTATATAAAATGAAAATGTTGGCGAGGAAGATACAGAGATACTTGCATCTCGACTCGAAGAGATTGAGGTTCACAGGGAAGAGGTATTAGAAATACTGTAGAGTGTAAAAATTGACAAGTCCTCTGGGCCAGATGGGATCTATCCTAGAATCCTCTGGGAAGCAAAGGAAGAGATTGCCGAGCCAGTGCCATTGATCCAGAAATCATCATTATCTACAGGAATAGGACTGGTGGATTGCAAATGTGGTTCCCTTGTTCAAGAAGGGTTTTAGAGACAACCCTGGTAATTACAGACCAGTGAGTCTCACTTCAGTTGTTGGTAAAGCGTTGGAAAAGATTATAAGAGATAGGATTTATAATCATCTAGAAAAGAATAATCTGGTCAGGGACAGTCAGCATGGTTTTGTAAAGGTCGTGCCTAAGGAATCTTATGAGTTTTTTGACAAAGTGACCAAACAGGTAGATGAGAGTAAGCAGGTTGATGTTCTGTATATGGATTTCAGCAAGGTGTTCGATAAGATTCCCACAGTAGGCTATTATACAAAATGTGGAGGAATGGGATTGTGGGAGACATAGCAGTTTGAATCAGTAATTGGCTCGCTCAAAGAAAACAGAGTGTTGTAGTTGATGCAACATGTTCATCTTGGTGTCCAGTTACTAGCGGCATTCCGCAAGGGTCGATGTTGGGTCCAGGGCTATTCGTCATTTTTATAAATGACCTGGATGAGGGCTTAGAAGGTTGGGTTAGTAAATTTGCGGGCAACACTATGGTTGGTGGAGTTGTGGATCGTGACGAAGGATGTAGTAGGTTGCAGAGAGACATAGATAGGATGCAGAGCTGGGCTGAGAGGTGGCAAATTGAGTTTAATGTGGACAAGTGTGAGGTGATACACTTTGGACGGAGTAATCGGAATGCAAAGTACTGGGCTAATGGTAAGATTCTTGGGAGTGCAGATGAGCAGAGAGATCTCGGTGTCCATGTACACACATCCCTGAAAGTTGCCACTCAGATTGACAGGGTTGTTAAGAAGGAAAACAGTGTTTTGGCCTTTACTAATAGAGGGATTGAGTTCTGGAATCAGAAGGTTATGCTGCAGCTGTACAAAGATCTGGTACGGCCACATTTGAAGTATTGTCAACAGTTCTGGTCCCGCATTATAAGAAGGATGTTGTCGCTTTGGAAAGAGTGCAGAGGGGATTTTCTAGCCTGTTGCCTGGTATGGAAGGAATGTATTATGAGGGAAGACTGAGGGCCTTGAGGCTGTCCTCGTTGGAGAGATGACTGAGAGGTGACTTAATAGAGACATACAAGATAATCATAGGTTTAGATAGGGTGGACAGGGAGAGTTTTTTTCCAAGTTTGGGGACGGCAAACACGAGGGTCACAACTTTAAAGTGAGGGGAGAAAGGTATAAGACAGATGTCAGAGGTAGTTTCTTTACTCAGAGAGTAGTTAGGACATGAAATGCTTTGCCTGTAACGGTGGTCGATTCGCCAAGATTAAGTGCATTTAAGTCGTCATTGGAGAGGCATATGGACATACATGGAATTTTGTAATGGGATAGGCTTCAGATTAGTATGACATGGCTGCGCAACATCGATGGCCGAAGGGCCTGTACTGCACTCTCATGTTCTATGTTCTATATGCTACAGTTCCAAATCAGCAATGTCATTGGCAATTGCCTGACGTTCAATCAGTTTAAAACAAGAACGGAGGGGGCGTCTGGAAAACGGAAGGGGAATAGTGGTTTGTGAAAGTTAACTACATGCCTCGTGGAGCCAGGTTCAATGTAGATACTGAATATCGGTTTTCCTGTTTAACTTGGTATACTGATCACTTCGGATCAATTACCCAATATTGTCTGCCCTTTGTGTGCTGTTCTTTGTACATTTCACCTCGGTTCAGTGCTCCAGGGGACCACGCTTTTTTAAAATTTGGCACGTTTTACTCAGGTCTGTTTTGCAGCTTCATATTAAGGCCAACAATTTTAGGAACAAATACTCACCATTCAGACCACCAAGTCTGTTCCACTATTGAATGGTTTCATATCTGATCTGTTAACCTTGAACTGTACTTTCTTGCCTTTTGCCATAATGCTTGATGTCTTTGCTGTTTGAAGATCTACCGATCTCAGCCTCATTACACCTAATGACACTTCCTCAACAGCCTTCTGCTCCAAGAAAGTCCACTGATACGGAACTGTCTGAGAGAATAAATGCTTCTTCGTCTCTATTTTAATTGTGAGATCCGCATTCTAATACAAAGTTAAAAATCGCACAACACCAGTCCAACAAGTTTAATGGAAGCAATAGCGTTTGGAGAGCTGCTCTTTCATCAGGTGGTTGTGGAGTACACAGTGGTAAGGTACAGAATGTATAGCGAACGGTTACAGTGTAATGTCACTGAAATTATACATTGGAAAAATACCTTGATTGCTTGTTAAGTCTTCCATTTGTTAGAATGACTATGTTAGGTTCATTTCTTTCTTATGTAAATCGAAAAACTTTCTTTTCACAGTTACATTCTCAGGTGGGCTTTACCAATTAGTGTCAGCACAGATAATATGTTGAAGGTGCTAGTCCCTGTGTGCTGCGTCCATGCCATAATGTTTAGACTGACGCTCATCTAAACAAAAACCAACACTCTACAGGCAAGAATGCCTTAAGACATGGTACATTGGTGAAGCTGAGCAGAGGCTACAACAACGGAATCGGCGCTGCACATCAATCAACAGACAGGTGTCACCTTCCCAGTCGGAGAGCACTTCAGTGATCCAGGACATTCGAACTCGGATCTTCGGGTGACAACCCTACAAGGCGGTCTTTGGAACAGGCAGCAGCTAAAAGTGCCGCCGCAGACTGGTACCCATGGTCATTGGGTTCATGTCACAGTACAGGTGATCCTATTGCCCTATCTACAAACAAAGACCCTCCTCCACGAGTGCGCACGTGTGCGCGCGCACACACACACACACACACACACACACACACACACGTCTGTGGGGTGAATTTGTACTTACAGAGATACATTGTACGTTGCTCAAAAACTGCATGACTCCATGTAAGTCTCTGGTAACTCATTTTTATAAATTAGAATCAGTCTAAATATTATGGAACAGACAGCAGCACAGGGGGGCAGACATCAGTTGTTAAACATCACCTGAGAATGAAACTTTAAAATAAAAAAGCTTTGCACTTTACATATGAAAGAAGTGAAGCTCACATGGTCATTCTAACAGATCGGAGACTTAGCAAACAATCAAGGTATTTTTCAATGCACAATTTCAGTTACGACACTATCCGAGTGAATCTCTCCTGCAACTCTCCCAGTGCGACTCATCCCTGGACAATTCTAGCAATGAGCCGAATGAACATATTTCTATTCTGTAACAGCATCGGGGGTGGCGCTGCAGCATTTATTGCCTTCCAGTTTGGAGTCACGTGGACGCCAGACCAGATAAGGACGGTAGTTTCCTTCCCTCAAGGACGTCAGTGAAACACATGGGTTTTTCAGACAACGTATTCTTAATTCTAGGCATTTATTGCGTTCACAAACTATCATTTTCGTGGCGTGGTGAGAATCCAATCCTTCTCCCCAGAATATTACCTGGCTTTGATGTGTTAACAATCCAGCGATAATACCACTAGGCTATCGCAGAAATCCCTCACGGGGGATCTTTTCCAATAGAGTCTCTTTTCCCCAATTATTCCTTATGCCCTTTTATTGAGCCTCACACTCCAATAATCTCTTGTCCATGTCAGTAAAAGCTGCTAAAAGTGAATTGATGTCACAGCCAAGCTATCCCAACGGATCGAATGATTTGAAGGTGCCAATGAAGAGATTGGGGCAACAGTGAATGCAACGGCACAGACTGGATGGGATCAACGTGAAAGTGTATGTTAGATTGTGCAATGCCTCAGTCAAATGGGACGCGAGACGGAAAAGAGAGTTAGGGAGAGTGCGAGGGAGAGACATCTTCGAGAACTTTTGGGTTAAAATCCTGATACATGAAACGTAGAAATATCAGAGAACAAAATTCGATGGAAAACCGATCATCACCTCGGAGAATATTATCTTGTAAAAACGATTAATTTCTGACCGTGTTTCACCAAAAGTAAAACTTTGAGAGAACTGACTGCCATGATGTGGATTCTAGCCGAGGTCGCTGCAATCGCAACATAAAATTCGAACTACTAAACGGTTACAGCATTCCACATAGCACGCTTGCAAACTGCAACCTGTATGGTAGCAGAGGAAATGTCAGGAAGAATGTACAATATCAGGACATATCGACAGGCATGTGGGAAAGCAGAATGAACCGAATCTTTAACTTTAGCGTCCCCAGGGACTGTGGAGATTCCATGAATGAGCGTACAGGAGAATGGAATTAATGAAACTCTCCAAACTCTTGGGAGATTGCAGAATATTGTTGAAACGTATGCTTCAATATCATTATATATGAACTTCGGCTACTTCATCACTTTGCCCACAGAAGGCAGGACCAATTGCTCCATGAAATCACACATAATCCTAGTTCCAGAACCGGAATCAGAGAAACTGTATGAAGCATGCACGAAGATCCAATTGGAAACTGGGATGGAATGACAGGAGAGAGGCGCATGTATTTCCGAGGTTGGGACAGCTCCTGCTCAAAAGCGGGGCGGAAGGGAATACTTGCCCCCATTTAGAATATTATGACTATAAACAGCACATGTTGCTGAGACAGCCGATTGGCGCATCCAAAGAGTGTGGAGACTTTAACTTTAGGGTGGCAAGGTTCGAAATTTCATTTTCCTATTTGGATCAGTGGTTTTGACATTGGCATCTGCTTTTGTTCGCATCAGCTCAGAATCAGCTTCTTGTTCCCAATAAATACTGCAACCAGGAGAAGGTGGTGTTGTGGTTATATAATAAACTACTCATCCCTGGGGACTCACACACGGAACTGGTAATGTTAAAGTTTGATGAATAAAACCTGGAATGGAAGCCTGACCTCAGGACCAGAGAACATGACTTTAATTTCTTGCAATCCCATTCATGCATGTCACTTATATAGGGGATGCTACCATCTTTACCCAATCCTGCCTACTTGTGTCTCCAGGACCTGAAGCAAATAGCTGACCCTTAATCCGAGAATGACGACCGTGTGGGACACTATCCCTCTGAAGCACATCCTTTTCAGACCCACACTCCATACCTGTTCAGTCCCTTCATTTCCCATGGCTGATCCCAGTAACCTACACACCTTCAGACTGTGGGAGGAAACTCACACAAGCAAGAAGAGAATGTGCAAACAGTCACACGACACTGGGATCGAATCCATATCTTTTGTGCAGAGAGGCAGCAGCGAATCAGGAAGAACAACAAATGCTATCCTGACCAGCGACATCCACACCCTGTGGATATATCAGGAAGAATAAAAACACATTCACAACATGGACAACGGTACTTGCGTCTGCATGGACATGATTTGAACCAATCGTTCATCCTGGGTAGATACAAAGACAACGATATCACAGAGAAACCAGCGCAATGCCGGATTCAATTAACTGCTGAAGTGGAATCTCAACTACTCAGTCAAACTGGGGACAGGCTATTCAACAGTCCCGTGTGTGGGAAGGGCTCAATGAGCAGAAGAACCTCCACAGTAACCAACAAGATTACATATCCCAGAAGGAGATCAATTAAACTGTCAATGCTGCTGTTAATCCCAACCAGCTGCCAGTTTCATAGCGTCAAAGTCATAGACTCACACAGCATGAAAACAGGCCTTTCTGTCCTACCAGCTCATACTGAACATAATGCCAAACTAGACGAGTCGCATCTGATGGCTCTTGCAACTGCTGAGGGTTAACAATGCCTTTGTGATATTATTACTGCATTGTTAATATGAATGTACAGATATAATTCTGTGGACACGGGTTCAAACCCTGGCAAGGCAGATGCTGGAATTTTATTTCAATAAATTCCTGGAGTCTAATGATGATGTTGAATCAGTTGTTGTAGATCTGATTCACTAATGCCTCAGAGGGAAGGAAACTCAAAGTTTGGGAGAAGATTTGTAGCTCGGGTGCTCGTTGTTGTGGTTTTGTTCGCCGACCTGGGAATTTGTCTTGCAAACGTTTCGTCCTCTGTCTAGGTGACATCCTCAGTGCTTGGGAGCCTCCTGTGAAGCGCTTCTGTGCTGTTTCCTCCGGCATTTGTAGTGGCCTGTCTCTGCTGCTTCCGGTTGTCAGTTCGAGCTGTCCGCTGGAGTGGCCGGTATATTGGGTCCAGGTCGATGTGTTTGTTGATAGAGTCTGTGGATGAGTGCCATGCCTCTAGGAATTCCCTGGCTGTTCTCTGTTTGGCTTGCCCTATAATGGTAGTGTTTTCCCAGTCGAATTCATGTTGCTTGTCGTCTGTGTCTGGCTGGTATGTGACTCCAGATCCATAATATCGTGGTTGATTCTGATCTTCCCTCTGGGCAATAAATTATGTACTAGGCATGAATGAATAGCTTTTGTTAATCCCACTGATACTTTCCAATTCATTTATCGATCCAAACAGCCTGTAAATATTGCAAATGTACTTTCATTCATCACTGCCTCAGGAAGTGAATTGCACACATAAACCATCCTCTGTTAAAAAAGCCTCTCATGTCTAATTTTAAATCCCTCATTTCAATTTAAACATTTTCCCTCTCGTATTGAAGTCCCCCCTCCTTGGAGAAAAGACAGTTACAGTTAACTCGAGCCGAACTCTCAATAATTTTTACATTTCTATCACATCGCCTTTCAACCTCCAGTGCTAGAGAGAAAATATTCTCAGCCTATCCAACCTTTCGTTATAACACAAACCTTCCCCACTAGCCATACGCAGGTATACCTGTTCTAAACCTACTCCAGCTGAATAATTTCCTTGCTTTTACTGGGCGGCAAGAACTGGACACAGTGTTCCAGAAGACGCATCACCCAATGTCCTATTCTACTTCAACATAACGTACCAACCCCTACGCTCAAAGGACTGAGCAACGAAGGCGAGATGACATTTTTTAACCATTCTGTCTATATATGAAGCAAACTAAAATTAATTATGTACTTGCATTCCTGGCCTGTGTGTTCCATAGCACGATGCGACGCCCGATCATTAATTGTATAAGCCCTACTCTTCCATTTATCCAGATTGAACTTCATGTGACATTTTTCAACCCAAAGACGCAATGGATTAAGATCCTTCTGGAATCTTAGATCACCTTCTTTACAGTCTCCAATTCTGCTGTCCTCTGCAAGCTTATGAACCATGGCTTCTATGAGTTCTATTGTTTACTCATATAGGTCAACGATTTTTAATTATTTGTCGTGGCCATCATTTAGCTGTTTGCAAATCAGGTAACAATTAGTCATGTCGTTAACCATTAGGAAGAAAGCCATAGACTGCAGGGAAACAATTGGCAAGAAAATGTGCTGAAAGGAATTCAATCCAGTGAAGTGGGTGATAATGAATTTGAGGACGCACAATGAGTAAAGTGTGAATACTGAGTGGTTTAAAGTAATAAAAGAGAAATTGGAGTAGACATTCACGAATGTTTGAAGGTGATTGGACAAGGTATCATGTGATCTCGATGGGTTGGAAATACTTTCTGTTCTTGATAGCAGGTGGGAATATAAGAGCAGGGAAATGATGCTGGAACTTCAGCAACGGCCTATTCAAGATCAATGGACAGGGGAATCAGATGGACGGAAGTGCGTACTGCAGGTGCTGGAAATCAGAATCAAGAATAGAGTGTTGCTGAAGAAGCACAGCAGGTCAGGCAGCATCCGAGTTGCAGAAAAAACTAACGTTTCGGCAAACGCCCTTCATCAGGAAAAAAGGTGGGAGCCTCGTGGGTGGAGCGATAAACGGGAGGACTGGGTCTGGGAAGGATTTAGCTGAGAGTGCAAGAGGTGGATAGAGATGGGGTTAAAGGTGATAGGTCGGAGAAGAGGGTTGAGCGGATAGGTGGAAAGGAAGATAGACAAGTGGGACAGGTCAGTAGGATGGTGGCAAGTTAGAAAGTTGCAACTTGGATAAGGTGACCGTGGAGAGATGAGGAAACTGGTGAAGACCACGTTGATGCCCTGGGGTTGAGGGTCCCGAGGTGGAAGATCTGGCGTCTGGTGGTGAGGGAATGGCGGTGGAGGAGACCCAGGAACTGCATGTCCTTGAGAGAGTCGGGGGACGTGGTAATTAATGTTTTTGGTCATGGGGCGTTGGAGTTGAATGTTGCGGGTTCCCTGGAAATGTTCTCTGAAGCGCTCTCCGAGAATGTGTCTGTTGGCCCCAATGTAGAGGAGACCACATCCCAAGCAACAGATGCAATAAACGACATGTGTGGAAGTGCACACGGACATTTGATGGATGTGGAAGGCTCATTGGAGCCTTGGAAGGATGTGAGAGGGAAGATGTGGGTGCAGGTTTTGCAATTCCTGTGGTGGCAGGGTAAGGTGCCGTGAGGGGAGGGTGGGTTTTTGGAGGGCGGCGAGTTGACTAGGTAGTCGTGGAGGAAAGAGTCTTTTTGAAAAGTGGATAGGGGTGGGGAGGGAAATATAAATTTCCCTGTCACTGCAGGAATTCCAAAACCTGCACCCACATCTACCTCCTCACCTCTATCCAAGGCTCCAATGGAGGCTTCCACGTCCATCAAAGTTTCTCCTGCACTTCCACACATGCCAGTTCTTGTATACGTTCCGCCCGATGCGGTCTCCTCTAAGTTAGAGAGAAGAGATGTGTTCTCACACAACACTTCAGAGAATATCTCCAGAATACCCGCAAGAATCAACCCCAGTGCCCCTTGGCTAAACATTTCAACTCCTCCTCCCACTCTCCCGAGGACATGCAGGTCCTGGGCCTCCTGTATTGCCACTGCCTCACAACCTGGAGGAAGAAAGCCTCATCATCTGCCTCGGGACCCTTCAATCCCATGGCATCAATTTGGACTTCACCCGTTGCCTCATTTCCCCTCCCCCTACCTCACCCCAGTTCTCACCTTCCAGCTCAACACCGTCTGCCTGACTTGTCCCACCTGTGCATTTTCATTCCCACCTATCCACCCCACCTACTTCTCTGACATATCATGTTCACCCCACACCCGCATCCACTTACAGCACTCTCAGCTACCTTCTCCCCAGCCCCACACCCTTCCCATTTCTCTCTCCCTCCAATGTGCTCCCAGTCTCATTCCTGAAACCTTTGCCTGAAATGTCCATTTTTCCTGCTCCTCAGATGCTGCCGGACCTGCTGTGCTTCTCCAACACCACTCTAATCTTGACGGGAGTCAGTTGATTGAAAGGATTTTCAGATATTTTCTATTGTTGACCACAGGCTGTGGATGATATCAGAACTTTCGCAACCACCAGTTTAGGGAACAGCTAAAGGACTGAGCACAAGTCTGGTCATGGCATAAATCAACATTTTTCTTAAAATTGTAAGACAAAAGATGAAAGGCTGAAGTATGCAACTTTGCCCATCAAGACCGTTTTAGCAATGATTTTCTCACTGATTCCTTTCCACCTCAGGGTGCTATGGGCCTTGGAGGGTAAGTTGAAAATGGTGGCGTTTCGTTGCATCTTCCAACCTTGTCCTTATCGTTAGTACAGCTGTTGAGCTTTGAAGGTTGTCAAAAATGCCCGAATGACTTACTCCAGTGCATCTTATAGTTGGTGCACTCTGCTGCAATTTCGCCTTAGTGGTGAAGGGAATGAATATTGCAGGTGTTGAATAGGGTACACTCAAGTGACTGCATTGTCGTGGACGGTGTCCAGTTCCTCAAGTGTTATTGAAGTTACACCCATCTAGGCAAATGGAGAGAGTTATATTAACGTCTCATTTGTGCCTTGCAAAAGATGTAGGATTCACAGAACAATGAGTTGAGTTTATAATCAAAAAATGTCAAAAGAACATGTTGTTGTTGTCAAAGTGTTTATGTCGCCAGTTTCTATAAGTTTTTTCCCCCCGAAATAATAGCTCTGTGGACGACTGCACGGTGTAATTTGTTTACAGTAAAGTTATTGAATGTCAATGAAATATGATTAGATTCTCATTTGTCGGAGTGTTCATTACTCTATTTCGTCCTTGTGTGGAAAATCTGATTCCAGTCATGCTTGATTTCAAGTTCCAATTCCCGTCTGTGCTTGAAATTCCAACCGTTTCTTCACATAAATGTCTCCGCCTGCCGTAAAAATATGTAAGGACGCTGCAGGGACAGCAGAGATTAATGAGCATGTTGTCAACACTGGAGAAAATGGAGCTTCGTGTAATGAAAGGCTGGGATTATTCTCCTTGAAACAAAGAAGACGGAGGGGAGCTCTATAATTACATAATAACATTTATAAACGTTCAATATTCAGGGTCGTTACGGGCTGGTGGTTCACCCTCTGGTAAGAGGAAAGCAGAATTAGATATTGCGTGTTTAGTTCAGAAATTAGATTAGTGCGGAAACAGGCCCTTCAGCCCAACAAGTCTGCACTGACCCACCTACACCTAGCACTGCAGGCAATTTAGTATGGCCAATTCATCTAAACTGCACATTTGTGGACTGTGGGAGGAAATCGGAGCAAACCCACGCAGCTAGTCGCCTGAGGCAGGAATAGAACGCGGGTCTCTGGCGCTGTAAGGCAGCAGCGCTAACCACTTTGCCACAGGGCCGCACACGACTATGGGGTATTTTCTTTGCTCAGGGGCCAGTAAATCGATGGAACTCCTTGCCGAAATTGTTGTTGAAGCTGAATTGTTGTGTATTTTCAAACTGTGCCACACAGATATTTAACCAGAAAGATGATAAAGCTTTGTCGAGGCAATGCTGGAGAATGGAGTTGAGGATTATCAGATCAGCCATGAGTTCGTTGAATGGTGGAGCAGACTCGATGTGCTGAATGGCCGACTTCCAATCCTACATCATTTGGTCTAACGCCTTATTTTATTGATACCTTTAGAATTCTGAGGGGAGGGGATGAAATGATAGAAAAGGTTTCTCAATCTGATCAGACAGATCAGGAACTATGCTCATAAGCTCATGAACAGGAAATGTGTTGGGGCCTGGAGACAACAAATGGCACTGGGCACACCGCAGATGGGTATGTGCAGATGTTGTGATGGCGAAAGAAAATTGGTGGATCTAATATTGTTGCCAACTTGGTGATCACGCTGTATGATGGATCGCGGTATGATTCACACAGCAAAAGGTTGTGAAAGACTGAAAGATTCATTTCATTGGAAAAGTTTTCTGCGGTTCCAATTCAATTGACTGTTTAAAATACTGATCAGAACTTTGTGTGGAGTATTACATTAAAATTCACAATCCCACTGGATAAACTATTGCACTCGATCTTTCCTTATTTGTTCCCATTCATTCGACGTAAATTCATAGAATGTCAAGATGGAATGAAAGGAGAAAAGAAACGTTTGCACTCCATTTCATTATCCCAATGTAACTTACAACAGTATCAAATTGCTTTACTTCGACTTTGATGAGGTACCGATTTCTCACAAATCTCCGGTGCAATGAAGGGCAAGAGCAAGATCGTCCACGTTCAATGTTGAATTCAATTTTGCTCCGAATTTATTTCAGCTGAACGAAAATACTGATGAGAAAAACAGAAGGTTGAACTACAAAACAAGATGGCAGTTTTGATGCTCAGTTACATTGGCAGATTTCAATGAGTATCAAATGAACCCAAAATCATGGCGTTCCTCCTCCCATCTTTAAGGCATGGGATTAAAGCAGGAAATCGATCTCCAAGAGACGGGTCACTTCCTATTCATTATGGAATAGCTTTCCTTGACAATATACCAAATCTGCTCAGTTCCATTTATTATGCTTCATGTGGAATATTAATAGAAATCTTTTAAAAAACACTGAGTTTTTTTGCTGAATCTTACTCAGCTGCATTCGTTTCCGATATTTCTTTGCATCTGAAGTCATCCAAATTAGATATTGTTTCCTCGCACCTTCTACGCCCTCCATCCTCCTTTACACTTTTACCTGGCCACAGGCTGTCTCTCTCCTGTTGAAACTCACTGCTTGTGTGTCTCTCAATGTGCCTTTCCAAATATTTTGGAAACAGATTGTCTGAGTGACAGAAATTCTGCCCCCATTATTTCTTTGTCCTACATCGATGGTTTTGAAATCTTGACTTTCAGAAATTTATGAACTTGAAAAAGTGAATTTGCCACATATTTACTCTCTCCAAACCTCAAATACTCTGGAAAACTTCCATTCGGTTTTCCTTGGTTTAGTTTCAAATTTTCCAAAACACAAATAAATAAAACTCTATCCCCACTAAATGCTGTCAGCATCGTCTCCAATGTCTTAGCAGCACAGTAAACGCTGGAAGTGTCCTCTCTAATTGAATCACCGATTCCCTACATTGCAGAAAGTACAGTTGAGTCAATCGGGTCTGTCGGGAGACTATGAACAGCATCTCAACCAGACCTGGCTCCCGTCTCTATCCCCGCAGACCTCTGGCTTGTGATTTCAAATAAACCTGGTGGAATAAAACCTGGCAACTTGTGACTGCTGACCTTATCACTGCGTTACCCCTGGCTAATTCACTGAACTTACTGAGTTCACTCCCTGGACAGATGAGCGCCATTTACATGACCAATCCACCTAACCTACAGACTTCAGAGCAGTGCGAACCACTGATCAAATGTAACATCACATTGAACACTATCTGGATCATGTGTAATGGCTTTATACACTGGCAACTCCGCCTAGTGAAAGCAAGCTGCGCCCATCAACCCGAATTCAATACATCCAAAGGCGGTTCTACGCTGTACAACCTCAGTAGTTCTGCTGGAAATGTTTCTGCACTCAGATCTGAATGGGTTCATTCTGTTTTCTTCCTCAGATTCCTGCTTTAAATGAAACACATCAGTCAGGAACAACTCTATATAATGGTTTTGATTGCAACACAAACACAATGTGCAGTTTGCTGAAGTTACGTGTTTGCACTTTCACTGACACTCTGTCTCCCCAGGAGCTGCAGTACTTCCCCAAATGATTCAGACAGCACTGTCCTTCCTGAGACATGTCCCATCGAGAATGCAAGGCCATGAATAACCTTCACTGGGGAACAGAGCGACAGGTTTAAAACCTTTACGATGCCCCCAGCGGATTATTGAGCCCTGTGACAGGTGGGGACACTAACCACAATACTGTGGAGGACAACAACGTCGAAGGAGGCCCTTCAGCCTGTTGTGGCCGCACTTGTCCAACACAACTGCTTAACGACCTGAATCAAGTTTTCCATCGTTTAGCCCATGATCTTACATGTTTTGGCATCGCAAATCAACATCTCAAGTTTTTTATTAAGGTTAGAATGATTTCCGCCTCTCTGACCCTTTCCGCAAATCTACTCAAACCTTTCTGCCTTTTCCCGAAATCTCTTGGCCCCAGTGTTCGATCTCTCCATCAATAAGAAACGCTTCTTTCAGTCTATCCTATCCATATCCCTCAGTATTTAGTACATCTCAGTCATGTCTTCTCCAATCTCCTCTGCTCGGAGACAAACAGCCCCAGTCTGTCCAATCTCTCCTTACAACTGAAACTCTTCAGCCCAGACAATATCCCAGTGAATCTCTACTGCAACGTTCCCAGTGCGATCACATCCATGCAGTACTCTGAATTGCAGAACTGCACACAGTAATCTAGCTGGGGCCTAATGAACTTTTTTTTTTCTATTCTGTTACAGTATGAGGGCGTCGCTGGCTCGGCAGTATTGATTGCTATACCAAATTGCACAGCGGGTAGTTGAGACTCAACCGTATTGTCGTGATTCTGGAGTCACATGGAGGCCCGAGCAGGTAAGAATGGCTGTTACATTCCTTAAATGACGTCAGAAAGTTTTTTTTTCATCAATTGAACATGGATATATAGGAGTTATTAGATTCTTAATTCCAGATATTTATTGAATCCCAATTCTACCACCTAGCATGGTCGGAGTGAAACCCAGGTACCTGGTGTCTGAATTAACAGTTCAGTGTTCAGTGGTAATAGCGCTCGGCCATTGCAGAAAAGCAGTGAAACTGATCTTATCCAATGAAGTCGCTTTTCCCCGATACTGTTCTGTGCCATTTTCCTGAGCTTGCCCCCCCCCCCCCCCCCCAACCCCAATAATATCTGGTCCGTATCAGTAAAAGCTGCTACATGAGTATTGATCTCACAACAGTGGTAACCAAATGGATCAAATGGTCTGCAGGTCCCGATGGTGGGGTTGGGGCATGTTCACCCAGCAACAGTGACCCCAGCCACACAGACTGATCGGTATCAATGGGAGAGTCTGTATTAGATTCTGCAATGCCTCAATGAAATAGGAAATGACTCCGCAAACACATGAGGAAAGAGCAGCGCTCTGAAAGCTAGTGCTTCAATTAAACCTGTAAGACCATAAACTGGTGTTGGGTCATTTTTAACTTTGTACTCCATAGTCCAACACCGGCATCTCCAAATTAATGAAATGGGGGTATGGGATGGAAAGTTCGGTTAGTGATCGTAGGAGGGAAGAAATCTCTGAGAACGGGTGGATTTGAATTCTGACATATGAAACACAGAGATGTGAGCGAGCAGAACTTGGAGGAAAAAAATCACCTTGGAGAAAATCAAAACTTTGAAACAACTGATTCCTTTGTGTTTCACAAAAGACAGGGACATACAGAGCTATGATTGCCGTGACTCGGATTCGAACCGAGGTTGCTGCGGCCACAACGCAGAGTACTAACCACTATACGATCACAGCACACCACAGACGAACACATCAAGTGCATGCTCTAAGTACAGTATTATAAGGAATGTTAGGCAGAGCACCAAATGCATACTATCAGTGCTTAGCGAACAGTAGCAAATATGTGGGAACTCAGAATGGTCTGACTGTTTAACATCGGTTCCCCAGTGGCTGTGTTAATTCCATCATTAATGTGTTGAGGGCTGAGATAAATATATTTCTCCAAAACAACAAGGACTCCGGGGACAGTGCAGCTTTTGTTACCTGCACATCCACCAATATCATTTATTGTATCTGTTGCTCCCGGTGCAGTCTCCTGTACATTTGGGGACTGGGCGCCTCCTAGCAGAGCGCTTTAGGGAACATCTCTGGGACACCCGCACCAATGAACCACACAGCCCTGTGGCCCAACATTTCACATCTCCCTCCCACTCTGCCGAAGACATGGAGGTCCTGGGCCTCCTTCACCGCCGCTCCCTCACCAACAGAAACCTGGAGGAAGAATGCCTCATCTTCCGCCTCGGAACACTTCAACCCAGGTTATCAATGTGGACTTCAACAGTTTCCTCATTTCCCCTTCCTCCACCTCACCATAGTTCCAAACTTTCAGCTCAGCACTGTCCCCATGACTTCTCCTGTGTTGTCCTACCTGCCTATCATCTATTCCACCAATCCATTCCACCCTCCCACCAGACCTATCACCTTCATCCCCTCCCACATTTACCGATTGTACTCTATGCTACTTTCTCCCCACCCCCAACCTCCTCTCACTTATCTCTCCACCCTTCAGGCTCTCTGCCTGTATTCCTGATGAAGAGCTTTTGCCCGAAAAGTCGATTTTACTGTTCCTCGGATGCTGCCTGATCTGCTGTGCTCTTCCAGCACCACTAATCCAGAATCTGGTTTCCACCATCTGCAGTCATTGTTTATACCAAGCTTTTGTTGAAAGGCATATTTCAATAGCAATGCAGTTTAACATCGGTTACTTCTCGAGTTTCCCCACACAAGGCAGTAACCACTGCTGCCACATAGTCCCAGATCCCAGCCCCAAAATCAGAGGAACTGAGTGGCGCAGTCGCGAAGATGCAACTTGAAATCGAGATGGGAATGAGGTCGCACAGATACTCGATGGTTCAAGTGAATCAACCGGAGAATGCACGGTTTCTATGATGGTTTATAGGCGCAAGCAATTCCGAGGTTGGGAGTGCTTCTGGTCAAAGGCGGGGCAGAAGGGAAAATCTGTTCCCGTTTATAATAACAGCAATCTACAGTGCATCTTGCTGAGACAGCTGAGTGCTGCAACTGGAGCGGGGGCAGCTGGTTTGAAGTTTAATTTTGCTTCACTATCACCCACTTCCCTGGAATGAATTGCTTTCACCATTTTTATTTCCAATTGTTTGGTATCTCCCTGTAGTCTGCAGCTTTCTTCCTCATGGTTAATTGCATGACGAACTGTTGTATGATCTGCACACTGCTAAATCACGGCCACTACAAGTAAATAGGAATCATTGATCGATATGAGAAAACAGTGGAACTCACAGCTGGCATGCTTCATAGGTTTGCAGGCGACACCAGAATTGTAGACAGTGATGAAGATTATCTAAGTTTCAAAAGGATCTTAATCCAATGAGTCGTTGTACTGAAAAATGTAACATGGAGTTCAATCTGGATAAATGGAAGGTATTGCATTTTGGTACAACATAAAGAGTATGGCTTAAAGTCATGATCTCTGTTCCTGAGGTCAGGCTTGTATTTCAAGTTTTATTTGTCGAACGTAAACATCACCGTTTCCGTGTCCCAACCCCCAAGGATGACTAGTTTAAAATATCATCCAACACCAACCTCTCCTGGTTGAAGTCTTGACTGTGTGGAAGAAACTGATACTGAGCTGATGCGAGCAAATGTCGCTGCCACCGCCAGTGTCGGAAACACAGATCCAAACAGCAAAATCATCTTTTAAACCCACTATTGCAAAGTTAAGGGCTCAACACGCACCACTTGTGCCACTCAGCTGTCTTAGAAAGATGCACCGGAAATCGCTATGATCGTATAAACGGGGACAACCATTCCTTTGAGCAGGAGCACATTCAACCGAGGAATTTCTTGAGCCTCTGTACCATCACACGCTCACCTAATGCATCACTGGTAACTCTGCGCACTGATTCCCATCCCTATTTCCGGTTGGATCTGGGCGGCTGTGCCGATGTTAAGCTAAAATGCTATTGAAGCATGCATTTCAACAATATACTGTCCTGTCCCCCGAGTCTTTGACGTTTTGTCGAAATCGATCAATCCCATCTTTCAACGTTCTTATTCAAGTGATCTCTACAGCCTCTGAGGACATCGAACTGAAAGATTCAGCACATTCTCAGGTCCCACATGTCTGTCACTGTTTGCAGAGTACGGATATTGTACATTTGCTGTTCTTCCGAACATTTCCTCTGCTAGTATACTTATTGCTGCTTGCAAGCATCCTGTTCTGTGGTTACTGTGATCGTGGTTGTCGGTATTTTGCATTGTGACCACAGCAACCTCGATTTGAAACCAAATCACGGCACTAAGTTTCTCTCCGTTGTCCTTTTTGTGACACAAGCTCAGAAATTAATTATTTTACCTTCAAATTCCGCTCTCTTACATCTCTGCGTGTCATATATCAGGATTGAAACACTCCCGTTGTCGGAGGTTTCTCTCCTTCCCACGATCATTAAACCTCCTTTCCGTCCCTCCCCCCATTTCTCTGAGGCAATGCCCAATCTATCACTCTCTTTCACATTCATACTGTTCTGTCTGTGCTGCTGCTGCGGTTACTGTTGTTGGGTGAACGTGCCCCAATCCCACCAACGGGGCCTTCAAACAAATCGATCCATTTGGATACCGCGGTTGTGAAATCAATCCCCAAGCAGCAGCTTTTACTGACATAGGCCAGAGACAATTGGAGCGTCAGGCTCATGGAAAATACCCAGGGCAGTTTTGGTGAAAAGACATTTTATTGGAAAAGATCAGCTTTTTTGGTTTTCTGTGTTGGTCTTGTGGTAATTTCATAGGACTAATAATCCAGAGACCCAGGTAATAGTCTGGGTACTCGGGCTTGAATCCCACCATGCCAGATTGTAAAATTTGGATTCAGCAAATATCTGCAATGAAGAATCGACTGATTACTATAGATCCATTGACAATTGTTGAATAAAAAAACCATTTGGTTCACTGATGTCATTTCAGGAAGGAATCTGCTGTCCTTACTTGGTCTGGCCTGCATGTGACTTCAGACTCAGAACAATATGGTTGAGTCTCAATTTCCCTCTGAGCAATTCAGAATGGGTAATAAATTCGGCTTAGCCAGAATCGCCCTCATACTAATCCAGAAATTTTAAAACAAATGCTCATTAGACTCAAGCAAGAGTGTTGATTGCAGTTTTGCAAGTCGCAGGGATGTGATCACACTCAGAAAATCGTAGGAGATATTTACCGGGATATTGTTTGGGATGAAGAGTTTCAGTTGTGAAGAAAGAGAGGACAGAGTGGAGTGTTTGTCGCAGTGTAAAGGAGATGTAGAGGAGACATGATTGGGTTGGTTATGGACAGGGTTGACTGAACGAGTTTCCCATTAATGGAGGATTAGCAGGGGGCAGAGATTTAAGAAGAAAGTCAGAATGGTTTGAGAAGATGTGCAAAAGTGCTTTATAAGCCAGTGGGTGGTTGGAATTTGGAATACACTGTCTGCATTGTTCAGAATGGCAGAAACCCTTAGAACCTGAATAAACATTCAGATGTGAACTTGTGATGCCATGACATATAAGGCTGTGGGATAAATATTGTGAAATGGGATTCAGTTCATTAGGCAGTTGTTTTTGACATGTGTCGTCACAATTGTTTGAAGGGCCTCCTTTGAGTCTCTTGGTCTCGGTAGTATAATGGTTCGTGTCCCCGTCTGTCACAGGGCTCAAGTTTCCACTGGGGACAGTGTAAATATTTTAAAACTGTCGCTCCATTCCCAAGTGCGGGTATTTATACATTTCCTTCCATTCTCGATGGGGCATGTCAAAGGACGGACAGTGCTGCATGAATCAGTGTGGGAAAGTGCTGCAGCTCTCAGGGAGGCAGAGTGTCAGTGAAAATGCAAACATGTGACTTCGGCAAAATGCACCTTGTTACAGTGTTGGAAAGAAAAAAACATTTGGCAGACTTGTTCCTGATTGAAGTGTTGAATTTGGGTTGATTTGCTTTGATGTGGCTGAGTTACCAGTGTATAAAACCATTAAAAGTGATTCAGGTTTTGCTCACTATAATGGAACATTGGCTCAGTAATTCGCACTACTGTTCGGTCTGAGGGCTATGTTGATTGGTCAAGTTAAATTGCCCTGTCGTATCCAGGGAATGATTTCACTAAATTAAGTGAATTAAGTAAAGCGGGGACAAGATCAGAAGTCACAGGACGCCAGGTTATAGTCCCACAGGTTTATTTGACATCATAATGGGGAGGGTTGCCCCTTCTTCTGGTGAAATATACGGGAATAGGGAGGAGAACTAGGTCTTGGTGAGATGCTTTTCAGAGAGTCGACACTGGCTCGATTGACTGAAATGCCTTTCTGCACTGTAGGATTCTGTGATTCTATCGGACAGGGTAATGACGGTGTTTACTGGGGGTAAAGCCACTAGAGTCGATGCTGACGGGGTTTACTGAGGATGAGATTTTATTCACTTGTTGTCTTCGAAAATTTAGAACAGTTATCCCTGAACCAAGAAAGACCTAATTGGGCGTTTTCATGTTATGAAAAGTTTGGACAGAGTAAATAGGTGGAAAATTCCCTATTTCAAGTGAGTAAACATCTAGACGTCAGACATTCAAACCCTTTGATAAAACCTTTGAAGGACAAAGAAAAGATGAGAGCAGAATCGCTGTCACTCCGAGAATCTGTTTTCCAAAATATTTGGAAAGGCACATTTGTTGACATACAAGGAATACATTTCACAAGAGGGCGACAGCGTGTGTCTCGGTAAAGGTGTAGGGGTGGGGCGTAGTCGGTCAGATGTTTCGGGGAAACAATGTCTAAGTGGGTTGACTTTAAATGTAAAGAAATTTTGTGAACGTGTGCAGCTGAATAAGATTCGGTTCCAAAAACTCTGGATTTTCAAAGATTTGGCATAATATTCTGCCTGAAGCATTGTAAATGGAACTGAGTGGATTTTTCTTATTGTGAAGGAATGATATTACATAATGAATAAGAAGTGACAAGTTGAGATCGACGTCCTGCTTTAATCACTTGCGTTAAAGCTGTGAGGACAAACACCGTGATGTTTGGTCCATTTTATACTCGGTGAATACTGCCAAAGCAACGAGCAACAAAACTGGTGGGTTTTCTTTTGCATTTTAACACTCTGATTTTCTAAGCAGTATTTTCCTTAAGCTGAAATAAAGTCGGAGCAAGTTTGAATACAACATCAATCGTTCCAATGAGATAAATCTAATTCCCTTCCGATTATTACAATGAACATTGTGAGGTTGCAGCAAAGTTAAAATGAAACGAACAAAACAGCGTTTCTTGCAGTTTAATCCAATTTCAGGTTCAGCCATATCAGAAAGGCCATTGAGCAACAACATCGCCTTTATTTCCCTCTCCATGGCTCCTTCTTCACGTGAGAGAGAAAGTGACTGAAGAAATTATGCGTCAAATGTAGGTGTGAATATGACGGAAAATTCTTGTTCTCTGATTCATCCTGACACAGTTCTGATCAGAATGTATCAATGACAGGTATTCATTGTGACGAACATGGCTATTTATTGGAATTTGCTGTTATTATAATTCTGATGCAAGCAGAAACACAATGGTGTGGATTTGATTCCGCTCTGCAAATTTCTCATCCTTTACTTTCACCACATGTACCCTGATGAGGTCACATGTCACCCCTCTACAAAATGTGCAGAGGAGACTGAACGATTATGGTGTTGTGTTATTATACCGCTGTGCTCCACATTCACGAGTTCGAGTCATACTCTGGTTGGTAACTTCACAAACCGCTCCAGCAGATTTTCTTTGCACCTCACACCTCTGGTATACACTGGATTGAGAATCTTGTTTTTGCCCTTGACTGCACGGGAGATTCAGGAATAATCGACACCACATCAAAGTCGAAATGAAGAGTTAGACCAGTCATTCTATTCAATTGTACATTAAATTCGTGTAATGAGAAGGAACGCATTTTTCTTTCTGCCCCACATTCCATCTTGTCTTTCTATGAATTTGCATCGAAAGAAAGAGAAACAAATAACAAGAGATCGGGAGCACAAGTTTATCCAGTGGGGTTGTTCATGAATATTTTAACCTGACACTTCACACAAAGATCTGATCAGTATTTAAAACAGTCACTCGGAATTGGAACCGCAGAAAACTTCTCCACTAAAACGAACCTTTCATTCTTTCACAAATTTCTGCTGTGTGTGAATCATACAACGATCCATCATCCAGCGTGATCACTGACTTGCCAACTGTCTAAGCTCTACCAACTTTCTTTAGTATTCACAGCTTCTGTAAACAGCCACCTTTTTTTTGCCCAGTGTCATTTGTTATCCCCACGTCACAGCACATTTCGTCTTCCTGAATTTATGAATCTTGTTCCTGATCTGTCTCATCTGTTTAATAAACCTTTTCTATCACTTCATCCCATCCCCCCACAATTCTGAACTTATGAATAAAATAAGGCGTTCGACCAAATGTTAAACAAGTGGAAGTTTGCCATTCAGCCCATGGAGTCTGCCCCACCATTCAACGAACTCATGATTGATCTAGATTAGATTCTCTACAGCATGGAAACAGGCCCTTCGGCCCAACAAGTCCACACCAACCCTCAGAAGAGAAACCCACCCAGACCCATTCCCCTCTGACTACGGGCAATTTAACACGGCCAATTCACCTGACCTGCGCATCTTTGGACTGTAGGAGGAAACCCACGCAAACGTGGGAATGATGTGCAAACTTCACAGTGAGAGCTGCCCGAGGCGAGAGTTAAAGCTGGGACCCTGGTGCTGTGAGGCAGCAGTGCTAACCATTGAACCACCGTGCCACCCCAATAATCTGTAACTCCTTTCTGCTCACTTAACTCGACAAATTTTCATCATCTTTCTGATTAACTATCTAGCACAGTTTGGAAATACCCAACAGCACAGGTGGCACATATTGTTTGGCCCCTGAGCAAAGAAATTACTCCTCATTTCTGAATTAAATGGGCAATATGTAATTCTGAAATTATGTCCTCTGGTGCTCTCCTCACAGCCTAGGGCAAACCACCTGCCCGTATCTACCCTGTCAAGATTCCACGAATATTGAACGTTTATGATTGGTGTTATACGATTATAGGGCTTCTCTTCACCTCCTTTGTTTCGAGGAGAATAATCCCAGCCTAACCAATCATTTCACAACGCTCCATTTTATACAGAGTTGGCAACATCCTCGTAAACCTCTGCTGTCCTCTGCAGCGTCCTTACATATAATGAAGGCAGGTGGAGAAATTTATGTGAGGAAACGGGTTGAAATATCAGGTTGGAACTTGAAATCAGAAAGTGATTGGAATCGGATTGATCCACAGAAGGACCAAATACAGCAATGATAACTCTGACAAATGATAATCTAATCATATTCGATTGACATTCAATGGCTTCATTGTAACTGAATTCCTACGTGTAATCGTCCTGAGAGCTAGTATTTAGGAGAATTGGAACCTGACCACCCATATAAAGAAATTGATGACAAAAACATGTCTGTCGGTCGTTTTTGTTTGATTATTAACTCAACTCATGTCTCCGTGAAGCCTACATCGTCCGCAACGCACACGTTAGATGTTTAACAGGACTCTCTCCATTTGACTCGGTGCGTGCCGCTGCAATATCACTGAAGGACCAGGACACCCTCCACGACAATACAGTCACTTAACTGTACATTGTAAAACGCCTGAATATTTATTCCCTTAACTGCTGAGGCACAATTGCAGCAGAGTACGCCATTTAGAAAATTCACTGAAGTAAGTCAACCAGGCTTTGTTGACAGAACCTTCAAAGCTCAAAGACTGTACCGACCATAAGGACAAGGTTGAAGATGCACTGAAACGTCACCATTTATGAATTACCCTCCAAGGCACGTACCAGCAGGACTTGGAGAGGAAGCAGTGGTAAATTAATTGAGTGGTGAAGCGGTCTTGATGGCCAAAGAGTTATACTTGAGCCCTCCACCTTTTATATTACAATTTTAAAATATATTGATTATTGCAATGACCAGACTTGTGCTCATTCCTTTGGGTGTTTCCTAAACTGGCGGTTGCTAAAGATCGAATATCATTCTCAGACTGTGGTCAACAATAGAAAATATCCAAAAAGCCTCTCGAACAACTGATCTCCCTGTCCAACAATCTTCAGAGATCAGTGAATATCTACTCCAAGATCTCTTTGTTCCCGTTCACCACTCAGAATCCTCACTGTTATTGTTTCAACTCCACGAATTCATTCCATTTACTGGTCTGGACTCAATTCTATTCTCCGTTTCTTTTTTCCTTTCCACCTGATTGATACATCCCTGCGGTCCCTGGTATTATTCAGCACAGTCACCTACACGACCAATTGTTGCATCATGTGTAAACTTCTAAACATGACTCCTACAACTAAGTTTGAATTATTGATCTACATCAGGAAACAGTGGTACTCCACTGGAATCAGGCATCCAAGCATGGTTCATTGCTGGATGGGATGAACACCTGCAATAACAGCAGAATCAGACCCTTGCTACCATTTGTAAACCTGATGGCGACTCTGCAGGTTGGACTCCTGACTGATTCCTTGTCACATGTGGGAGTGGTGAATGAACTGCCCACATTGTGACTGAAGAAGTGAGTTTACATTTCAGCGGGTAATTGAATCCCTTCCTACAGACCCCGCCCCCATGGACCTGACTTCATGGAGGCGTGGGTATCCTTGTGACTATTTAGTTTGGATAATCAGCTGAATTTGAGACCACGCTGAGACGACTCCCAATTTTCCCCGTCATCCATGTATCTTTTTTATCCTTCCTGATACTCCCCAGGAGTGTGGCCATCATAGTCTGAACAGCATTTGTTGTTCATCCTTAACTCTCCTTGAACTGAGTCAGAGGGAATGTATGGGTGAACCGTACTATTGTGGGTCTGGAGTTATATGTTGGCAGGTCTCTTTAAGGAAGGCAGATTTCCCATTTGAAGGGACATGAATGAATGGGTTTTCAGCAAATTAAAACTTTTTGTCACTCTTCCTTTGAGCGGGTTTATATTCCAGATTTCATTCATCAAATCTAATTACTACCAGCTGCAATGCTCGAGTCTCCAAGGGTTGCAGGCCCAAATATCGTCATTACATTTGCAGATGACACGAAGATTTGGTGGAGTAGCAGAAAGCGTAGGGACTGTCAAAGAATGAAGAAGAATATAGATAGACAAGAGAGTTGAGCGGAGAATTGGTAGATGGAGTTGAATACAGGCAAATGTGAGGTGATGCATTTTGGGAAGTCTAATTCGAGAGACAAGGATACTGTAAACGGAAGAGCCTTGGGTAAAGCTGATGAGCAGAGAGATCTGGGAGTTCAGGTTCTTTGTACCCTGAAGGTGGCTGCACAGCTGGATCGAATGGACAAGAAGGCATATGGCCTGCTTGCTTTCACTGGACGGGGCATTGATTGTAAGAGCTGACAGGTCATGTGAAAAAATACAAGATTTTGGTTCAACCGCATTTAGAATGCTGTGTACAGTTCTTGTCGCCAAATTACCAAAACGATATGGACGTTTAGGAGAGGGTGCAGAGAAGGTTTATGAGGATGTTGCCTGGTATGGACGATGCTAACTCTGAAGAGAGGTTGAGTTGGTTACGTTTGTTTTCATTTAAAAAAAGAGATTGAGGGGGACCTGATCAACGTCTACAGAATCATGAAGGGTAGAGCCAGGGTAGATAGAGGTAAGCTTTCTCCCAAGTTGAGGGATTCAATGCTGAGAGGTCACGCGTTCTAGGTGAAAGGTGAAAAGTTTTAGAGAGATAGACGTTGGAAGTATTTTACACCGAGGGTGGTAGGTGCCTGGAACGTGTTGCCAGCAGAGGTGGTAGAGGCTAGCACAGTAGATTCATTTCAGATGCGTCTGGACAGATGCATGAGTAAGTGGGATGCAGAAGGATACTGATGCTGAGCAATTGGGTGATAGGTTTAGACAGTGGATTTCGATCAGCTCACGCTTCGACGTCCGAAGGGCCTGTTCGTGCGCTGTAAATTTTCTGTGTTCTTTGTTCTTCTTTGTTCACTACTCTGCCAACTTCATCTCTCCCCCTCTGACTTATCACCTTCTCCCCGTCTCCATCCACCATTCGCTTTCCCAGCTACCTTGCACCCAACCCCAACCCCCTCCCATTTATCTCTCAGTCCCCACCCACAAGACTCATTCCTGATTAAAGACTTATGCCAGAACCGTCGATTCTCCCGCTGCTCGGATGCTGCCTGACCTGGGGTACATTTCCAGCACGACACTATCATCATGAGGGCTCAGCTCAGGCTCTGTATCTGAGAGCGGAGAAGGCTGAGTGAGGAAGTGATTAAGGGGCACATTAAGGGGATCGGTATGTGTGATAGGAATGAACTTCTTATGGGAAGAGTTAACAACCAGGGATCTCCGTTAAACGCAAGTGACAGGATGTTCAGAGGAGATATAGGAAGAACGTTTTCACTCTGAGAGTATTGTATAATTGGAACTCACTGTTTGAACGTGTGGTAAAGCTATGAGTCATCAAAATATTTCAGGAGTATTTAGCCGAATAGTTGAGAAACTAGAGCACATATGGATAAGGACCAGTACTGGAAAATGGGGTGAAGATAAACAGATGTCTGATGAAAGATCCGAACACCGCACAGAAAATACAGAGCATGAAAGCATGGGAAGGATAAAGGCATGAAAACTACGTGCAATCTGTTACAAGGGGTCTGCGGAATGCTACACGCGTCAAAAGGTCACTGGGGCAGGATGGGGCCGCTGTGGCAGGATGGGATAAGAACAGTGGAATGCTCCTACACCAATTAGCAGAGTCAGACTGAGGCTGAAAGGTTACAATGGCAGGCTGAGATATAACAATTAGTCAATCAGACTCCCTACTAAATATCCTCATGGTAGGTTGGGACAAGTCGTGACAATAAATAGGAAGGGTATGACTTTAAATAATTAATTGATAGTAGAGTCAGCCTGCTTGAGACGCCTGGAGCAGGATATGACATTATATACATAATCAGCAGTTAGTAGAGTCAGCTTTGGACAGGAAAACATTGTGACAGATAGGGTAGCTGAATAACTAATCATGACAAGTTAGTCTGGGATGGAAGATCATTTTAGCACAGGTGGCAGTAGAATTCCTAATAGTGACAGTAGAATAATATTAAGTAGAATTAGATAAAATACATTGTGACAGAAGTAGAACAACAACGGGAACTAACACCATTGGTTTATTGTATACTTGGAGTGAGGTAATTCTGACCAACACAGTTGGGCATTCTGATAAGCTAAATAAACATGATTAAAGAAAAGTGATGGAGTTAAATTCAGATTAATGCGAGGTGCTGCATTTTGAGAAAGCAAACCTTAGCAGGACTTATACACTTAATGGTAAGGTCCAGGTTCTTAGCTCCTTGAAAGTGGAGTCGCAGGTGTCAAATCCCAGTCACTTACATGGCTGTTGTTCTTATAATTATTTCTTCTCTACATGTGTAGAAGTAACACAGTGAGTGATCAATTACAATTGGCAGACGTACATAAGGGGGCGTGTGAAATGCTGAAGTTGTGAGATCAGAGCAGTTTGTATTGACATACACCATTCACTGTTCGAATCTGATACTCTGGAATTCGATTTTGAGCGAAATTTGAGCAGGAAAGCTTACCACGTGATGTAAACCAGTTTGTGTGGTTACTCTGTTGTTTACCTCATTTGTGTGTTTTGCCTCATTGAGGATTTTGAAGTTGTCCCCCTATATAAAAGTTTCGTGCTTTTGCAAAATTATACAAAAGATGCAGTACAATAACACCCAAGGCTGTTTCAGTCTACTTGTACAGATATTGACACCTGGAAACAGCACTATGCACTCTCCTCGAGTCTGGAAAATAATTTGCTCCATTCCCACTCTTATGGCTCTTTTCATTCAATCGACTTCTGTTCTTCACCGAATCCGATTCAGCAGATCTTGTCACTGAGTCATTTATTTTTGTGTGTTCAGATCATGTGATCAGAGTATCACAGTGGAGGGCCCTGGGCCCATAACCCAGAAACCAGACCATACTCAGGGAACCGTACTCTGCTCTTGCTCATTTCATGAACACCAGGAAGAAATATCTAAGCTCTTCAATATTTACTCACTTGTTTTTCAGAAGCAAGATAAACAATTTCAGGTTTCTGCTTTTGTTGTCACACGGACCAAGATTGTAAATGCTGGAACCAGTTGAGACTCTCCGCTCACCCACGTCCATTTTCTCCTCAGAAAGTGTTAAGATGATGGTCTCAATCGGATTCTTCTAAGAAGAATAATCTTTTAATCCATTAATTTCTGGTTTATGGGCCCACCAGTCTCCCGCTGTGCCTCTGTGTTAGCGCTGACCACAACAGTTTCCCCCAGTCTTCAGCTTTTTGTAGCATGTACCTTCGAGGATGACATCAAAAGATCTTCACTATTAATGTGTGATACTCTACCAATGGAGACAGCTCAGTCCGCGGGGATGGGATAAACACCACCACCCCGCTACTGCTACTTAGTTCATGTGACCAATGCCTTTCCACTTGGTCACCGCGCCCTACATCTGCATTGCATATTAATTGACAAATTTATGGTACTCTCTCGGATTGGTAATCAGGAGCGAGATTGTTTGAATTGTTGAAAAAGTAAGATAAACTGAGAAAATACATGATATTAAATGGGGAACCGGAAGGGAAAGAGAGAACAGTGAATGACAGTGTTCTGACAAAATTTAAATATCATTGCTGAAGATTCAGCAAATGCTATCATTCACAAACATAGCTCAATGTGGAATGTAACTTTTGGTACAAGCAATGCAAGCAGATTGCAAAATCTTAGTCTGAAAATCTTAGTCTTTCTGCAACTGTTTTAGTTTTAATGAACACACACATGGGATTCAGTGCTGTAATGATCTCCTAAATTGTAGAAGGAAATCCTTGCCTTCGAGGATACGGGGGAATGTTCACTGATTCATCCCTGTAATGGCAGGACTGTCCTCTGCAAGCATATTAGTACAATTATTCAATGATCCATGGAGTTTCGAAAACGAGTTGAAGGGAAAGTCTCCATTCACAAATTAATCATTCAGTAGAACCCAATACAAGGACACATGTAGTGATGGACAAAGTGGGCAAGAACACATAAATACGATACACAGTAGCTACGATAATTACTGTGTGAAAAGTATTGAATTCAGATCCGCGGTGGCCTTTGGTAATGATATTTACTGTCCAGAACTAGTCTGCACTGGAATATCTATAACCCTACTATGATGTATTTGAACTTCAGTTACCTTTAGAATTAGCTGAGACTCACTCAGGTCATGGAGATTGAGTGAAATCATATTTAAAAAGCAAAGAGTTCATCGTGTAACTGTGAAATCAGTCACCCTCAGTGTAATCCTTGACTGCCTTCTCCACCAAAGACATGTGAAGAGTTTATAAAGGGCACAAACGCTGCTTCCTGGATAGCAAGATATTAGGAATCTCAGGGACGGGGTTTACTGAGACATAAAATCATCAGCAAGGATATAAATGGTTTCATCGGTATGATAGAGAATGAAGGAGTTTATTCACGAGATGTGGAATTGCTGCATCAGAAACACGCAAGCTTAAACGGAAACAAAAGAGATTTTCACATAATGTGAGGTTTGAAGTGACCTAATCGGGGAAGCTCCCTCTTTCGAGTGAATCTACCAATTCAGTTAGGGCTTCAAAACCACTAGTGAATGATTAAGGAATGATTGGATGAGAGTTTCTTCCATTCAATAAAGTTATTGAAATCCTGGATGACTTTCCGGAAATAAAACGTAGATTTCTGATTTCAGAGTGTTTTAAAAGACGCACGAACTAACATACAAGGAGGGAATTTACCATTGAAAGAAAGGAAAAGTGTGGGTGTGGATTAATATCGAATTTGTTTTTTTTCAGACACAAAGGCATTTCACAAACACACACAGCTGAATAAGATTGAGTATAAAAAGTTCATGGACTTGAAAGGTGCAGCGTATTATTCAAGGTGAAGCATTGAAAATGGGGCTGATGTCCTAAAATAACTGCAGACAGAAGTTACATCCAAATGAGTAGCAATTGAATCGTCACTTGGAGGCGCAACACCTACTTTAAAGATTTGACCACATTCACATGATGTCAGGTGTATTTCATGCTTTCTTATCTCCACCAAAAGCTTTACTCTGTCTTTTTTTGTGTTTTTCAACAGCACACCACTTCATCTGAAAGATGCTCAGACTTCCCCGTGTGTCAACTGTTGCTCCCAGCATGCGCTCTGGCACTGCACTCATTTTCCTTCTGACACTTGCTCACTGTGTTGCTGTGATCATGCAGTGACTTGGTGTCGCACGCCCAGGAAAATGATACAGCTCAAGGTTTTTGCATTGTTGCGTTCAATTGTCAGTTTAGCCTTATTTCGGATTTTGTCTGTGTGGAAATGAGGAGTGTTTTTGAGCAGAAAGATGTAATGTTCGGATGCTTCTGGAGTTCATGTGAAAAGGGTCGGTGACGCTACGAAGATGGTTTGCAGACTTTTCCACCTTTTCTGGGTGACATTCTCAGCGCTGCAGAGGTTCCTGTGAAGCGCTGCTTTCATGTTTTGGTACGAAATCATTTGGTTTCATTCCCTCTGCTTCTGTTTGTTAGGATTGCAGATTGGGTCCAACGGATGAAGAATCCATGGATGAGTGCCCTGCTTCCAGGAATTGTCTGGCTGTCTTCTGCTTGCCCTGTCCTAATATTGTTGTGCTATTCTAGTCGAATATGTGGCCCTTGCCGTTTGTACGTATTGCTACTAGGGATTGCTGGACTGACGCCATTCAAATTCTTTGCCAAGAACGAATATCCGCCCACCTTCATTCGCAAATGCATGGCACACAAAGTTCGCAACGAGGATTTGCTATGAGATAATTTTTAAATCATGCTTCCCTGTGTTAAAAGCAAATTCTGGAAAACGATATCCAGACTCCTCCGAACGCTCGGACTTATGACAGCACAGAAACCGAGAGCCTCACTCAGACAACAACTCACGAGAAACCAAGGCCCAATAACCATCATGTGCAGGTCAAACGTGGTTGACGAGATTCCACGCATGGACTGCACGATACACGACAGAGGAGAAAGAGGCTGATAACTCGAGAGCTGCATTCATAATTTCATCCTGACTGTAAAAACGCCCTCGGACAGCTGTTCCTTGCAGTTATGCACAGAATATTGAATGTCTCTGATTCCAGGGCTTGGAATTCGGATGATATGACAGTCTGCAGCACTGGTTACTACCTTGTGTGAGGTAACTCCTGATGGAACACATGTCACACTCTAATGCTCAGTAAGAAATACATCCAAAATAGGAGCTTCGAGCAGCATTTCTGTTGTCCTTCTGGTGCTGTCCCTGACATGCCCTGTGGCACTGCACTTATTCTGTGTTTCCTGAGGGTTCGGCACATGGTTCCACGATCGTTTTATCGGCAGAAATCTGCATTTTCGCTTCAATAACGGGTGTATGAAGCGTAGGTCCACCATTCTCTATTCTATTTTTCTCTTCTTATGCACAACTGCAATACAGTAAAGGATCAATTAATATTGTAAGATGATATACAGAGGCGTGTGAAATACCGAAGTTTTAATGACATTTCTGCAATGGTTAGAGATTACCTTGATTCAGGAAATAAGGATGTAAAGTCTGTTTGGCTGGAGTTGAGGAACAGTGAGGAATGAACTCACAAGCATGTGTAGTTTACAAGCCCACTCGCAGTAACCACAAAGCGAAATAAATCGTACAAGGGGAAAAAAATGCGTGTGAGTGACAAAAATGGCAATAGTCATGCGTGATCTTAACTTCCCATCTCGAACTCTCGGTGCCATTGTAAAAACGATTGGAGAACCAAAATCAAATAAAATCCCACATGTCCCATAAAACATCACGAGGGATATCTTGGTAATTGATTACTCTACTGGTGACTTAATTTTCCTATTTTCTTAAATTTCCTATTGGAAACCATCTCTTTAATTGTGAGCATCAGAAAAGGCTTTGTTTTGCCAGCAAGAAATAAATATGTGATTAAGCTTTGTTCGTTTCATGTATAAGAACACTGAGACTCCTCTGCACGCACTTCTTTTGCATTTCTATAGATTTTAACACTAGTGTGTCTTTTGATTCTTCCCAATAAAGTATATGACCTCGCATTCCCTCCATGAAACTGCATCTGCCAAGAATACTCCAATTGATGGAGGGAATCCTGAGGAACAGAATGTACATGTATTTGGAAAGGCAAGGACTGATTCGGGATTGTTAACATGGCTTTGTGCATGGGAAATCATGTCTCACAAAATTGATTGAGTTTTTTAAAGAAGTAACAAAGAAGATTGATGAGGGCAGAGCAGTAAATGTGATCCATACGGTCTTCAGTAAGGCGTTCAATAATGTTCCCCATGGGAGACTGATTAGCAAGGTTAGATCTCATGGAACAGCAGTGGACCTAACACCAACCCTTGTAGTACGGCGCCAGGACCTGGACACCAAGAAGAACATGTTCCATCAACTACAACACTGTTTTCTATTGGCAAGACAATTACTGATCAAAGCTGGAATCTCTCCCACAATTCCATTCCTCCACATTTTGTAAAATAGCCTATTGTGTGGAAACTTATCGAACAACTTGCTGAAACCCATATACACCACATCAACCGGGTTACTGTCATCTACCTGTTTGGTCACTTTGTCAAAAAAGTCAACAAGATTCGTTAGTCAAGGCCTAACCATCACAAAACTGTGCTGACTGTCCCTGATCAGATTATTCTTTTCGAGATTTTCTTAAATCCTATCAAAAATAACCTTTTCCAACACGTTACCAACAACTGCAGTGAGACTCACTGGTCTGAAATTACCAGGGTTGTCTCTACGAAACTTTTTGCACAAGAGAACAGCATATGCTATGCTCCATTCCACGGGCTCTATTCCTGTAGACAACGATGATTTGACGATCAATTCCAAAGGCTCATCAATCTCTTCCCTTGCTTCCCAGAAGGATCCTAGGACAGATCCCATCCGGCCCAGGGGACTTGTCTTTTTTTCACAATCTTCAGTATTTCTATCACCTAATCCTTGTGAACCTCAATCTCTACTACACTAGACGCAAGTATCTCTATCTTCCTCGCCAACATTTTCATTTTCTACAGCGAACACTGTCGAAAAATATTAATTTAGTGCTTCCCCTATCTCCTCTGACTCCACACAAAACCTCCCACTATTATCCTTGATTGTCCCAAATTTAACTCTCGTCATTCTTCGAGATAATGCTTTAAATACGGAACATTTCAGATGATGAACTCGAGTTTCCCAAGTCTAATCAAATTACCAGCCTGGTTTGCAAGAGATGCTTTCCGAACGTTGAGTAGAAATTGTTCCAGCAGGAAAGCATTTATAACGTACGTCAGCAGGACCCGAACCTACGTGCGGAAACCCCCAAGAACTTCTAACCCATCGCCTTAACCACGCGGCCATGACGACAGATAAAGCAGCAATGTTGTGCAGTGACCAAATCAGCCGATATCTCATTGAAAGCTGCCTCTGACTTGATGAGTTAAATGCTTCCTTCTCCTTTCATACCTTTGCTGTCATTTGTATGTGCGAGACACCAATGTAAAAGAAGAAAAGCACAAAGTTTGGAAAAGATATTAGCAGCCAAACTGAGTCAAAATTATTTATTGAAAGGAAAATCACACTTGGCAATTTGCTAGATCTTTTTGCGAACATGACCAGCAGAGGTCATCAAGGGAGCTGTTGATCTAAGTATTCTTGGACATGAAACAAACAAAGGTTAGTGACATATTCATTTGTTTTTCTGGCGAACGAAATGGTCTTTCCTGATGGTTAAAATGAAAGAGATGGTTCCCAATAAAAGTCAGAGATTAAGTCGTTTGTAGATATAGTTCAATGTGATACGATTCACTTTCAGCCCCTAATTACCCCAGAGATGGAGGGGGTGAGTTACTTTTCTTCACTCTTCAAGTCTACAGCATGGAGGTTCAGACATGAAACCGCTAGAGATGGAGTTCTTGAATTGGGAACCAGCGACACTGAAGGAACTAGGCAAAAGTGAGGACTGCAGATGCTGGAAACTTGATTTTAGATCAGAGTGATGCTGTAAAAGCACATAGGTCAGGCAGCATCGGAGGAGCAGGAAAGTCGACGTTTCTGTTGTCAGTCTTTCTACGTTCTGCAAACAATTTTCGTTTTTGGCTCAGATTTCCAGCAACTGTTGCTATTTACATTATGTTAAACTTCACAATGTTTTGGACAAAACCAAGGACCTGCTAGCATCGGAAAATCGGCAGAAGTACTGGTACACCGATATGTTAGCTGAACAATACAACCATTCCATGAGCGGGAACATGATTCAGGCCACGGTGCTGAGAGTACCGAATCCTCACAAGTAAATAACAAGACAAGGCGAAAGATACTATCGGATTTGGTGTCAATGAAACACCCTTTCTGAACATTTTCTTTGCAGATTATTTTCAACTTGTCCTCGAAGATTTACAAAGTGGGAAAAGGCCATTCCACCTGTGTGCATTGCGGCTAATCAGAGATCCATCTATTCTAGTCGCAGTTTCCAACTTTGGCCCAAAGTCTCATGTGTTCTAATGTTCCCAGGGCAAATGTCAATGACTTTAACCTGTGTTCTCAAATGGCACAATAATGGGGCAGATGTATGTCACTTTCACAACGACTTGTTACTCTTTTGAGGAACTCATGCTCATTTTCACCCACAGAAAGATACCCCCAAACCGACAGAGGTGTCCGTTGTGGTGAGCTGGAGTTTGAAATGGACAATAGGACAAAATGCAAAAGCACAGAAGAGACGTCCTAAAAGGACTTCACAGGGGAGCGTCAACGTGGACCACAGTTAAAGCGAGAAATACCCCACGAGCCAGGTAGGATTCTGAACCTACAATCTTCCGATCTGAAGTCAGATGCGTTATTCATTACACCACTGGCCCAAGAGACACGCTCAGCACTGGCAGATTCTCGATATGTAATGTCATGGACTTTCACGGAATCAGAATTAAAAAGGTGAACAAGCAGCGAAGATAAGCACCAACACTGCTTCACTTCGAAGTTTCCAATTTGTGAAGCAGTGCCTTTCACTGGCAAAGGAGAAACATTTGTCCTCAGCTGTCTGCTTCAGGGTCGCCTCATTCTCTGCTGGAAGTGTCCATCGTTTTATTCACAGTCCCGACGCGATTTCATGATCCACTCGTTTGAAAACGTGTCATGGTGTCGTCCAAGCAAGACCCTGCCGAAACTCAGCGAGAGACATCTGGTCATTTCGAGCTCAGGATGTGGAATTAGACGAGCTGCGTGACACCTCTTATTGGCGCCGCCACTTCACTGCAAATTTGTGGCTCAAAACGAGCCGTTGTAAGCATCAGCTTGATTTGAAACTTCCTGCAGTGCATTTGCTAAACAACATCAGATACATCCCATCCGGCCCATCTGACTTATCTATTTTCACAATCTGCAGTATTTCTAATATCTCTTCTTTGTGAACCTCAATCTCTTCTAGTCTAGACGCAAGTATCTCTGTATCTTCCTCGCCAACATTTTCATTATCTATAGCGAACGCTGTCGAAAAATATTTATTTAGTGCTTCCTCTATCTCCACTGACTCCACACACGACTTCCCACTATTATTCTTGATTGTCCTAAATTTAACTCTCGACATTCTTTTATTGCTGACATACCTATGGAAAGCCTTAGGGTTAACCTTGATCCTTTCTGCCAACAACTTCTCATGTCTCCTCCTGGCTCTTCTCAGCTCTCTTTTTAGGTATTTCCTGATATCGTTGGAACCTTCCAGCGCTCTGAGTTTTCACGTTTTGTCCTAACATAAGAATTCTTGTTCTTCTTCACCAGGGATTCCACTTCCTTCGTAAACCACGGCTCACGCGTTCTATATCTCTCTCCCTGCCTGACATGTACATACATATCTAGGACACACAGGAGCTTTTCCTTGAATAAGCTCCATATTTTTAATGTGCTCACCCCCTACAGTTTCCTACCCCACTCTGCGCTTACTAAATCTTACCTCATTGCATCGTGATTTCCCTTCCACCAGCTGAAACTCTTGCTCCGTGGAGTACACCTATCCCTTTCCATCACGAAAGTAAATCTGAGAGAGAGTTGTGATCGCTGTCTCCACAGTGCTCACCTACTTCCAAATCTAAAACCTGGCCAGGCTCGTGACCCAGTACTAAATCGAAAGTGGCTTCTTCCCGTGAAGGCATGTCTACATACTGTGTCAGGAAGCCCTCCCGCACACACTGGACAAAAACTGACCCATCTATTGTACTCGTACTGTAGTGATCTCAGTCAATATTTGGATATTGTCTTGAGTGTTCCAGAGTTTTTCATTGTCCCACAGTCCAGATGAAGTTTGTATTCCTCACGTACGGGAGCGAGAATTCTTTCAATGTCTCAGATCAGTTCCTGTGCCGAGAACATCAGAGTCAATGTCCCTTCCTCTACTCGGACTGACAATTTACACTTCTTCAATCTCCTATGATTCCATTTCCCAAAGAGTTTCTCAAAATTTCCAAAGCTGGAGCCTAAATTATATGGTTTGCTTCCTAAACATTTTTCCAACTGCCAACTGACAATATTTTCACAGTAACTCTTCACAATCCTCTGGCTTGCACCATGTCCAGGGAAGAGAAGTCCGATTGGGTGGAGAGAGTTCCTAGGCTGGTGAGTTTCACTTTGGAACAAAGATGGTTAAGTGGCAATTTCCTGTGGTTGTTTGTAATGATGTGAGAGGGAGCGGTGGGGAATGAGCACTCTGACGAGCAGGAGGAAGTGTTGCCAATGACCAGAGTCAGAGAACAGAGGACAAGGAATTAAAGGAATCTAATGAAAAGCAGCACTTCTGCTCAGGGCGTTCAATAACAACTGCAGAAACCCGACGTGTCGAGCAGTGTATCTGGAAAGAGAAACAGAGATAATGTTTTAAATGTGGAGCATTTCTGATGAAGAACTCGAGTTTCTCAAGTCTAATCAAATTACAGGCCTGGTTTGCAAAACTGGCTTTCTGAACTTTGAATTGTTCCAGCAGGAAAGCATTCATAACGTAGTCAGCAGGATTCGACAAAAACTGAACCATCTATAGTACTCGTATTGTAGTGATCCCAGTCAATATTTGGATAGTGTCTTGAGTGTTCCAGTGTTTTTCATTGTCCCAGAGTCCAGATGAACGTTGGCAGATTCTCGATATGTAATGCCATGGACTTTCACGGAATCAGAATTAAAAAGGTGAACAAGCAGCGAAGATAATCACCAACACTGCTTCACTTCGAAGTTTCCAATTTGTGAAGCAGTGCCTTTCACTGGCAAAGGAGAAACATTTGTCCTCAGCTGCCTGCTTCAGGGTCGCCTCCTTCTATGCTGGAAGTTTCCATCGTTTTATTCACAGTCCCGACGCGATTTCATGATCCACTCCAGTGAAAACGTGTCATGGTGTCGTCTAAGCAAGACCCTGCCGAAACTCAGCGAGAGACATCTGGTCATTTCGAGCTCAGGATGTGGAATTAGACAAGATGCGTGACACCTTTTATTGGCGCCGCCACTTCGCTGCAAGTCAGCGGCTCAAAACGAGCCGTTGTTAGCATGAGCTTGATTTGTACCTTCCTGCAAAGCATTTGCTTAACCAATCGGCCATGACTGCAGACAGCACCGCACCCTTGAGCATTGACCAAATCAGCTGTGATCTCATTGAAAGCTGCCGCTGACTTGATGAGTTGAATGCTTCCCTCTGCTTTCATACCTTTGCTGTCATTTGAAAGGTGCGAGACACCAATGTAAAAGAAGAAAAACACAAAGTTAGGAAAAGATATTTGCAGCTAAATTGAGTCAAAATTATTCATTGAATGGAGCTATTGATCTGAGTATTCTTGTACCTGAAACAAACAAAGCTTAATGACATATTTATTTCTTTTTCTGGCGAAGGAACTGGTCTTTCCAGATGCTCACAATGACAGAGATTTTTCCCAATTAAAGACGGCAAATAAGTCCTATCTCACGCTGACACCATCGTGAGCGCTGCTGTTTCACAATGCCACAGAGTCAGGGTCAATTCCCGCCTCAAGCAGCTTAATGTGTGGAGTTTGCACATTCTCCCCGTGGCTGCGTGCTCTTGCTCTGGTTTTCTCCCACAGTCCAAAAATGTACCGGTTAGTTGAAATGGCCGTGCTAAATTGACGGGGTCAAGGGAGAGGAATGCATTTGGGCTCGGGAGGGTCGGTGTGGATTTGCTGGGCCGAAGGGCCTGTTTGCACATTGTAAGTATTCTAATCTACAGTAATCAATGACCAAGGTACAGCGCACGTTGTTCAATGGGGCATATATAACTTTTCGATTGTTTTTCTTCAAAGTTTCTTTACAATTCAAACAGGAGAGGAAGAAGGGAAATGAATGCCTCCCATAATTTTTGCCTTCTTTTATCATTCACAGGCGGTATTTTTTCCTGTACTTTTTTTTTCACTATGGTTACTGTTAGTGTTCTTGTCAGCCACAGGGGCTGGTTTCCTCTTTCCTCAATGTTCCTCATCTCTACCCAAACACACTTTCCATCCTTATCTCCTGAATCAAAGTAATCACTAACCATTGCATAATTGACATGGAAACTGGGCTTTTCACACGCCTGTGTATGTCATTTCCCAATATTAATTGATCGTTTACTGTGTTGCAATTGCGCACGAGAAGGGGAAAATAAAATAGAGGCTGGTGGTCCTGGGTTTCAAACGCACGTAATTGCATCTAAAACGCAGATTACTGCACACAATGCGATCACGGAAGCATGCACCGAACCGTCAGGAAGCACACAATAAGTACAATGCTGGAGGTCATGTCAGGAACAGGACTAGAAACACAATAGAAATACGTCTCTTGGGTCCTATTTTCGATGTATTTCTCAATGAACTATCGTGTTTTACATATGTTCCATCGGGAGTTTCCTCACACAAGGAAGTAACCAGTGCTGCAGACGGTCATATAATCCGAGATCTAAGTCCCGGTGTCAGAGACACTCAGTGCCCTGTGTGTACCTACAAGGAACAGCTGTGCATGGGGTTTACAGGGTAACTGAACTGCATGACTGCAGATCGATGGTCGTTTCTCTGCTTCTCCTCTATAGTTTTCTGTGCAGTCCCTGCGTGTAATCTTGTCAACTACGTTTGTCCGGCACAAGATGGGCATTGGTCACTTGTCTCTGAGAGAGGTTGTTGGTTTATGTGTTGTCATAATTCCGAGTGTAAGGAGGAATCCGGCTGTCAGTTCCTAGAAACTTACTTTAATAAATGGAAGCGTGCGTTTTAACTTGCCGTGTGGCATATACTTATTGCAAAGTTTGTGCACTGCGAATCACGTTGTGGGACTATCCAATTTTGGCAAAGAATTTGTGTGGCATTCACGAGTTTCCACGACCAACTATCCCTAGTAGCAATACGGACAAATGGCAAGAACTACAAATTCGATTAGAGCAGCACAAGGTTAATCTGACAGGGCAAACAGAAGGCAGCCAGAAGATTTCTGGGTGTAGGACAATCGCCCAAGGTACCTTTTCATATGAAAGTCAGAGCATCAGTAGAATCTGGGACCAAAGTCGTCTATGTTGGTTATTCATATTCTAGACAACTTGCGTTGTTCCCCGTTTACTCTGAATGTGAATAGACATAGTTATTTCACCGTTATTTCGAAAGAAGATCCTGCATTGAATCTGTTCGCCGTTTTTTGATGTTGTGGCGAAAAGGTGGGCAATCGCGATGTGAAACGTTGCTATGCTTTCATTTCCTTCATTACTGTCCTGGTGAGGAAGGAAGGTGATTGGCTCTCTCGATCAGATGGGGGCACTGGCGCATTGATGGCCTAATTTAATCACGGATACACTTGGAAATGTTCACTTTTAATGGTTCGTTGTTGTGTTTTGTTTTACAATACTTGAGCACTTTCTGGGACTTGGCAATACACTAAATCTCCAGTAGGTTTGGAATTGCCTCGCTGTTATTTGTGCGAGCAGTTCATGTCAGAGACGACTCACAGTGCCTCACAGACAGCACTTAAGCTTCGGTGTGTCTGATCATGGTACAGCCTTTTCAGTTTTGATTCTGTTCCACGATAAGAGCTGTCAGTTTTTGGATTTTCTCGAGAGCAAAGTGGGAAATGCGATATGTGAGGTATTTTTCTTCAGCCAAAATCTTTGATGGCGAACTTGGGAAAGTGTCAAGAAGAATGGTCATTGGCAGCAAATATCCGGAAAACCTTCATCTCTGGATCGGTTAGGCTCATCGACCCTCCAAACAAAATAGCCAAACTCGCTGACTGAGTAACAAACATCATGCGTTTTTTTTTTCAAATGGTGTATTCAAACGGTTGCCGGTGGCTGGAGCATCTCAGACTTGTCGAGCATGGAAAAAAATCCCGTGATCCAACTTGCCCTTGCTGAATAGATAACCGAAATTAATCCATACATATCTGCCAATATTTGGACCTTATCTCTCCGAGGTCTTCCTGTCTATACACCAATTCAGATGCCTTTGAAATGTTGTGAGTGCACCAGACTCTGCCACTAAATGTAGCGATTCTTTCCACACACACAAAAGTTCTGTGTGAAAAAACATGTGTCCCTCACATCCCTTTTAAATTTTTCCTCTCTCACATTAAACATTTACTATGTAGATATGAACTCGCGTGTCTTGTGAAGAAGTGCTCCCTGACTATTTACTCTGTCTGTCTTCCTCATGATTTTATAAGCTTCTGTGAGGCCATATCTAAGCCCTGAAGCTCCTGGGAATCTGACGAAGCCTATTCAGTTTCGTTCTTATGTCCAAGCACGGCAAACCTTGCAAATCTTTGTAAAGGTATTCTAAACTTACACTTGCAAGAAGTGTGTCCAGCTGCAGCACTTGTTTGACCTCGTGGCCACTCTGGAGCTGCGGGTGGACTCACTGTGGAGCATCAGCAATTCTGGAGAGTTATGTTGCCTCCCAGGTGCTCAGGCCAGGGATGTTGCCCATCGGCTGAAGAGCATTCGAAAAGGGGATCGTGAACAGCCAGTTGTCTTGGTGCATACAGGCACCAACGAAAAAAAAACGAGATGAGGACCTGCAGGGAGAATTCAGGGAGCTAAGAGAGAAATTAAAGAGGAGGACCTCAAAGGTAGTAATCTCGGGATTACTGCCGGTGCCATGTGACTGCCAGCGTAGAAATGAATTAAAAAAAAGGCACGATGAACACGTGAGTTGAGGAATGGTGCTGCAGGGCGGGTTTCAGATTTGTTGGATTTTGTGACCAATTCTGGGGAATATGGGACTATAAGAAAATTGACGATCTACATCTGAACCAGACAGGAACGTATGTCCTTTCGGGAGTTTTTGCTACTGCTGTTGGGGAGGTTTTATACTAATGTGACAGGGGGCTGGGAACCACAAGATTAAACAGGTCGGTAGTGAGGTGGAAACTGGAAACGCTAAGAATCTGGAAGCTAGCATTAAAAATGGGAAGAGTCGGCAGAGAGCAGATGAATGCAAAAGAACTGGTGGCCTGAAATGCATCCACTTTCATGCGTCGAGTATAGACAGATGAACTTAGGGCTTAGATTGGTGCCTGGGAATATGACATTATTGCGATCACAGAGATTTAGGTGACGGAAGGGCATGGTTGGCAACCAAATGTTCTAGGATATAGACGCTTCAGACGGGACAGGGAGGGAAGTAAAAGGGGAATGAGTTGCATTGCTGGTCAGGGATGATATCATGGCTGTGCGAAAGGAGGACACCATATAGGGCTTGGGTCGTGAGACACTATGGATGGAGCAGTGAAATAAGAAGGGTGAGGTTCGATTTTTGGGGCTGTACTACAGTGAGCGTGAGGTGTAAGAAAAAATAGTTAAACAGATCATGGAAAGACGTAGAGGCAATAATTTAGTGTTGATTGGAGATTTCCGTTTTCCCAACATTGACCGGGATACTCTTAGCGTCAGAGGTCTGGATGGGATACCATTTGTAAGAAGCCTCCAGGTGAGTTTTCTGGAGCGGTATATCAATAGTCCGACGAGGGAATAGGCCATATTGGAACTGATATTGGGGAATAAGCCAGGGCTGGTGATAGCAGTTGCCATGGGTGATTTCTTTGGGAAGTGTCCAATATTCTGTAAGTTTTACAATACTCAATGACAACGATGAGAGTGGTCCTGAGGAAAGAGTACGAAATTGGGCCAAAGCTAATTATATCAAAATTATGCAGGAGGTCGGAAATGTGGATTGGACACAGCTATTTGTAGGAAAGTTCACAGTTGATATGTGTCAGGCTTTCAAAGCTAGGTTAAATATAGTGCAGGAGAGGCATGTGCCGTTGAAGGCAAAGGATCTGAAAGGCGATATTCGTGAACTGTTGATGACAGGACAATTGTACGACTCGCCAAGAGGAAAAGGGAAGCATACATAACGCCTCGGCAGCTAACAACATAATGGTCCCTGGAGGAACATAAGAAGAGTAGGACAAGTATTAAACGAGGAATCAAGGGGTTTAAAAGGGGTCATGAAACAACTTCACGCTAGCACAATTAAGGAGAATCCTAAAGCCTATTATTCATATATAAAAAGTAAGCAGGTAACAAGAGAAAGGATTGGTCCACTAAAGGAAAATTAAGGAAGGCTGTATGTCGAATCTGAGAGGGTGAGTATGATTCTGAATGATTATTTTGCATCAGTGTTCACTGAGGAGAGTAACATGATGAATGTTGAGTCTAGAGTAAGACATTTGATTAGTCTGGATCATGTTGACACAAGTAGGGAAGCTGTGTTGGGCAGGCTAGGGGTAATTAATGTGGACAAATCCCCAGGAACGGATGGGATGTATTCCTGGTTCCTGAGTGATGTGAGAGAGGAAATAGCTGGGGCCCTGACAGATATCTTCGTGGCATCCATCAGCACAGGTGAGGATCTGGCCGACTGGAACGTTGCTCATATTGTCCCCTGTACAGGAAGGATAGTAGGGATATTCCAGATAACTACAGAACAATGGGCCTAACATCAGTGTTGGGAAAGCTGCTGGAAAAGGTACTGAGGCATAGGATCTATTCATATTTAGAACATAATGTGCATATCAGTGAGAGGCATAAAGTTTTTCGGGGAAGTGCCCAAGTTAATAGATGAAGGAAAGGCTGTTGATGTCATATACATCCACTTCAGTAAGGAGTTAGATAAGGCTCCCCATGGTAACCAAATGCAGAACGTAAAGTAACATGGTGTGCAGGGTGTTCTAGACAGGTGGGTAAAGAATTAGTTGAGCAACGGGAGACAGAGAATGGCAGTGGAATGGATTTTCTGGAAATGGAGAAAGATGACCAGTCGTGCTCCACAGGGGTCAGTGTTGTAGCCACTGTTGTTTGTGATATACTTAAATGATCTGGAAGAGAGCACTGTTGCAACGATCAGAAAGTTTTCAGATGACACGAAGATTTCTGGACGAGCAGAAAGTATAAGTGACTGTTAAAGAATACAGGAGGATCGAGATATACTGGAAAGTTGGGCGGAGAAGTGGCAGCTGGAGTTCAAAACAGATAAATGTGAGGTGACGCATTTCGGTCAGTCTAATTCTAGGTGGGGTTATACAATGAACAGAAGAGGTTTGGGGGAAAAATGTTGATGGACAGAGAGATCTGTGAGTGCAGGTCCATTATACACTGAAGTTTGCTGCACAGGTGGATAGAGTAGTCAAGCAAGCATATAGTATGCTTGGCTTCATTGGATGGGGTATTGAATAAAATGGCTGGCAAGTCATGTTAAAATTGAACAATAAATTGGTCTGGCCACACTTAGAATACTGTCTAATTTTCTGGTCGCCACATTACCAAAAGTATGTTGACGCTTTGGAGAGGGCGTGTAAAAGGTTTAAGCAGTTGTTGCCTCGTTTGGAAGTTGCAATCTCGGGAGAGAGGTTGAGTAGGTTAGGTTTGTTTTCATTAGAAAAAAGGAGTTTGAGGGAGACCTTTTTTGAAGTTTACAAAATCATGAAGGGTACAGACATGGTAGACAGAGAAAAGTTTTATTTCCCAGGTTGAAGGATTAAAAACAAGAGGTCACGCTTTCAAGGTGAAAGGTGAAAAGTTTAAGAGAGATACTCGTGGCATCTACTTGACACAGCGGGTGGCGGGTGTCTGGAACGCGTTCCCAGCAGAGACGGGAGAGGTAATCACGGTAAATACGTTTAAGAGGCGTCTGGACAGATGCATGAGTAGGTGGGGAGCAGTGGGATACAGGTGCTTAGGAATTGGGTGACAGGTTTAAACAGTAGATTTGAATTGGCTCAGACTTGAATGGATGTAGGGCCTGTTCCTAGTCTGTGCATTTTTTTTGGTCTTTCTTCTTAAATTTTGCCAATTTCATTACAAAATTTGCGAGGTCTAAGTGCCTGACGTGAATCCATGCTGAAACAGTTTTCATAACAAATCTGAGTGCTGGCTTTTGTGTAGTAGCGTGGTCGAGTGGTCGAATGGTCTAATGTGCTGGATTTTTAAGCTTAAGTTTCTATCGAATCGTGACTTCAAATACCAGCATTGTCAGTGAGCAACTGTGTGGAGATGTATGTGAGAGAACTGCGCATGTGTGGATGCATTTTAATTTGAGTGTTTGCAGCTTCTCAGTGTGCTTACCCTCTCGGTGATAAAATCAGCGACCGTCTCTGAAAACAACGCAAGTTCCTGCTGTCTGACAGATCCTCATATCCCGTCGATAACTTTGCTTTTGTATATCTGCGTTGTCAGTTTCTGTATCTCAAATGGTCAGCGCAGTTGGCTGAAATGTTGGTGGTTCGAGCCCACCCAGGGAATAAGCCTCAAATATTTCAACACAAGCATTTACCCCGACCATGTATTGACATTGTAACCGGGAAAACTCATCCATGATTCACCCCAAGTCAGCAGGGAGTGAGACGTTTACACGCAGCAGAATATGACATCACTTTCTCCAAGCTCCCGATGCAAACAGAAAGCGGCCACTGCAGCTTCAATCAGCGACTTTCTGCCAAGCCATGGGAAACAACTCGTGGAAACTCCTTCCTTAGTAACAGCTCTTTCCGTGTGAAAGGAGCAAAACTTTCACTTTAAATTGGAAAGGGCTTCAGGACATTGGAATGTTCTTGGAACGTGTTATAAATAAAACTCCTGACTTGAAAATAAGATGTGGTAAAGGTTTTATGTAGAAAGAACAAAGAAAGTGTTGATTCAGACGACTCTGTCTCGTCAGCAGATGGGAAATGCCCAAAACTGTATACAGAAATGATTGGGTTTCTTTAGGTACTTTCGCGACTGATTTACTGTCTGCCAGAGAGATTGGAAATCACATCAGCGACATAAAGGTGAGGGTAAAAATATGAAGATATTAAGGATGAATTTTAAATCCCGGGACAAGTGCGTAATAGATTTTAATGCTTCGAAGGAATAACTGAAGTGAAAGGTGTGTGAGAGAGATAGGTGCGCACAACAAGGTAGATTTTACAATTGGGGGAAGGGAAATTACGATGCTGTAAGACAGGATTTGAGGAGCATACGTTGGGAGCATAGGCTGTCAGCGAAGGATGTGGCGGAAATGTGGAACTTTATCAAGGAGCAGATATGACGTGTCCTTGATATGTATGTACCTATCAGGCAGGAAAGAAATGGTCGTGTGAGGGAGCCTTGGTTGACGAGGGAGGTTGAATGTCTAGTAAAGAGGAAGAAGGAAGCTTACATAAGGTTGAGGAAACAGGATTCAGACAGAGCAGTGGAGGGATACAGGATAGCCAGGAGGGACCTGAAGAAAGGGATTAGGAGAGCTAAGAGAGGCATGAAAAATCCTTGGCGGATAGGATCAAGAATAACCCCAAGGCATTTTATGTGTATGTAAGAAACCTGAGAATGACGAGAACGAGGGTAGGTCCGAACAAGGACAGTAGTGGGAGACTGTGTATTGAGTCGGAAGAGATAGGAGAGGTCTTGAACAAGTACTTCTCTTCAGTATTTACGAACGAGAGGGACCGTATTGTTGAAGAGGAGAGTGTGAAACGAACTGTTAAGCAAGAAGAGATACTTCTTAGGAAGGAAGATGTGTTGGACATTTTGAACAGCTTGAGGATAGAGAAGTCCCCCGGGCCTGACGGGATATATTCTAGGATTATGTGGGAAGCAAGAGAGGAAATTGCAGAGCCGTTGGCAATGATCTTCTCGTCTTCACTGTCAACGGGGGTGGTACCAGGGGACTGGAGAGTAGCGAATGTTGTGCCCCTGTTCAAAAAAGGGAATAGGGATAACCCCGGGAATTACAGGCCAGTTAGCCTTACTTCTGTGATAGGCAAAGTAATGGAAAGGGTACTGAGGGATAGGATTTATGAGTATCTGGAAAGACACTGCTTGATTAGGGACAGCCAGCACGGATTTGTGAAGGGTAGGTCTTGCCTTACAAGTCTTATTGAATTCTTCGAGGAGGTGACCAAGCATGTGGATGAGGGTAGAGCAGTCCATGTAGTGTACATGGATTTTAGAAAGGCATTTGATAAGGTTCAACATGGTAGGCTTATGCGGAAAGTCAGGAGGCATGGTATAGAGGGAAATTTGGCCAATTGGATTGAAAACTGGCTAACTGGTCGAAGTCAGAGAGTGGTGGTAGATGGTAAATATTCAGCCTGGATCCCAGTTACAAGTGGAGTTCCGCAGGGATCAGTTCTGGGTCCTCTGCTGTTTGTAATTTTTATTAATGACGTGGATGAGGGAGTCGAAGGGTGGGTCAGTACATTTGCAGATGATACGAAGATAGGTGGAGTTGTGGACAGTGAGGAGGGCTGTTGTCGGCTGCAGAGGGACTTAGATATGATGCAGAGCTGGGCTGAGGAGTGGCAGATGGAGTTCAACCCTGCCAAGTGTGAGGTTGTCCATTTTGGAAGAACAAATAAGAATGCAGAATACAGGGTTAATGGTAGGGTTCTAAGTCAGGTGGAGGAACAGAGGGATCTTGGGGTCTATGTACATAGATCTTTGAAAGTTGCCACTTAGGTGGATAGAGTTTGTAAGTAGGCCTATGGTGTATTATCGTTCATTAGCAGAGGATTGAATTCAAGAGTCGTGAAGTGATGTTGCAGCTGTACAGGACTTTGGTTAGGCCACAGTTGGAGTACTGTGTGCAGTTCTGGTCGCCTCACTTTAGGAAAGATGTGGAAGCTTTGGAGAGGGTGCAGAGAAGATTTACCAGGATGTTGCCTGGAATGGAGAATAGGTCGTACGAGAATAGGTTGAGAGTTCTCGGCCTTTTCTCGTTGGAACGGCGAAGGATGAGGGGTGACTTGATAGAGGTTTATAAGATGATCAGAGGAATAGATAGAGTAGACAGTCAGAAACTTTTTGCCCGGGTACAACAGAGTGTAACAAGGGGACATAAATTTTAGGTGAAGGTTGGAAGGTATAGGGGAGATGTCAGGGGTGGGTTCTTTACCCAGAGAGTGGTGGGGGCATGGAATGCGCTGCCTTGGGAGTGGTGGAGTCAGAATCATTGGCGACCTTTAAGTGGCATTTGGATAGGTACATGGATGGGTGCTTAATCTAGGATAGAAGTTCGGCACAACATCGTGGGCCGAAGGGCCTGTTCTGTGCTGTATTGTTCTATGTTCTATGTGTGAATGATATTTTTGTGATTAGGAGAAATGAACTGGATCCTAACATATTGCTGATGAATTATGCTCGCAATGTAATAGCAAACTAATCCACAGTGCACCGTGCTTGGTTCGCTCTGTCGGTGCAGTGTGAGATGCTTAATCTGAGGGTGGTGGGTGCAAGCCTCACAATGGGCGCTTTCACTGCTTAATACAATTCCAGCTCTTCGTTCCACGTGCAGTATTGCAACCCTTCGCAGGGCAATGTTCGTGTAGCTTTCATTGACACATCTGTCCGCCTGGTTTTGATCACACATCGGTTTCTGAGTGAACACTGTTTCCATTTTACTGGTGGCGCCAGAGACAACTTTATCAGTGCAGCCGAAAATGCAATGAATGATGTCCGCTTGAAAACGTGAGGTTCCAAACCAACCGTGCACCACCCAAAGTGTTCAAACCCACGGAAAGCGAATGGCCACTTGCGAGAGGTCTGACAGAGACGGATCAATGTCACATGGGTCCTGAACCAATTTTCGGTGATTCAGATCGTTCTGATGGAAACCGAACGGTACTCTCCCTCAACGTTTTGCAATTGTACTTCTTGTGTTTAACGAAATGAGCAGTATATTGTCAGTAACGAGAGTGGAGGTGCGGCAGGATCGTGAGGTTTCAGTGTGGGACATAGACACAGTAAGTTAAATATCCCCAGAGCACGGGAGAGCTGTTTGGTCCAGGTCACTGCCATCTTCTGTTTCTAAACCAACAAATGAAATTACTGGAAACTCTCAGCAAGTCTGGGAGCATCTTGGAAATATAAATCGCTTTAAGACTTCAGGACTAGTGACACTTCTTTTCCATGTCCATCCCCACCTGCTTTTGCACACTCTTCCTTTTTATTGAATGTCTCCTGACTTCCAACTTTATATTCAGCTTCTCTTTTATTACTTCCTCTCCAGCAATTTTCCCAGTCTCCAATTTTGTATCAGAACTGTTCCGTCTTTCACATTGCCCAGGTCTTCGAACTGAACAAATAACTCTGTTTCGATTTCCTTAGATAGCAGATGGCCAGACACTGGAAGGCAGTGTGTTTCCGAAAAATCATCCATGATTCACCCCAAGGCCACAGGGAGCAAGACGGTTACACGCAGCAGAATACGACACCATGTTCTCCAATTCCCCCGATGCCAATTGAATGCGGCCACTGCAGCTTCAATCAGGGCTTCCTGCCAAACCCTGGGACACAGCTCGTGGAAACTCCTTTCTCATTAACTGCTCTTCCCGTGGGAAAGGAACAAAACTTCCATTTTAAATTGGAAGCGGCTTCAGGAGATTGGAAGTTTGTTCCTGTTCTTGGAACGTGTTATAAACAAAACTCCTGTCTTGAAAATAAGAAGTGGTAAACGTTTTAGGCAGGAAGAACAAAGAAAATGTTGATTGTGAGGATTCTGTCTCGTCAGCAGATGGGAAATTCCCAATACTGTAAACAGAAATGATTGGGTTTCCTAAGGTAATTTTCCGACTGATTTACAGTCAGCCAGATTGACTGGAAATCACTTCATATGAAAATATTCGGGTTGAATCTTTAATGCCGGGACAAGTGTTAAATAGATTCTAATGTTTTGAAGAAATAACAAAAGTGAAAGATGTGAATTCTATTCTTTGTGATTGGGAGGAATGAGCTGGATCTTTGCAAATTGCTGTGCCAGGTGAATTGTGCTCAGAATAAAATAGCAAACTATTTTGTCGTGCGCCAAGCCTGGATATCTCAGTTCGGTGAAATGCGACGTGTTTAATCAGAAAGTCGTGCGTCCAAGCCCCATAATAGTCGTTTTCACTGTTTAATAGAGTTCCAGCTTTTCGTTCCACATGCAGTATTGCAAACCAACGCTGGTGGAGCGTTCTTGTTGCTTTCGTTGACACATATGTCCTCCTGCTTTGATCACAAGTCGGTTTCTGAGTGAAAACTGTCTGCACTTTACTGGAAGCGCCAGAGACAACTTTATCAGTGCAACTGAAAATACTATGAATGATATCCATTTCAAAACGTGAGATTCCACGACATCCATGCACCAACCAAAGTGTTCAAAGACACAGAACGCGAATGGCCATTTGTTAGTGGTCTGCCAGAGATGGCTTAATGTCTCATGGGTCCTGAACAACAATTAACTGAATCAGAATGTGCTGATGGAACGGAACGGAGCTCTCCTTGAACGTTTTGCAATTGTTCTTGTTGTGTGCTCATGTAAGTTTATGTAATGAACAGTTTATTGCCAGTAACGAGGGTGGGGGTGGGGAAGGATTCTGAGGTTTCAATGTGGGACAAACGTGATCTGATCGAACGGGTAAGTCAAATATTCCTAGAACATGAGAGAGCTGATTGGTCCAGGATCACTCCCATCTTCTGTTTCAAAATCAACAAATGAACTTGCTGGAAAATCTCAGCAGGTCTGGTCGCATCTTGAAAATGAAAACCGAATGAGATTTCGGGACTGGTGACACTTCTTTTTCCATCTCCATGTCCCTCTGCCTTTCTACAAACTTCCTTTTTATTGAATATGTCCTGACTTCAAACTTTATCTTCAGCTTCACATTTATTGCTTCCTCTCCAAAAATTTTCCCAGTCTCTAAAATTGTATCATGCTTGTTCTATCTCTCACTTTGCCCACGACTTCCAACTGAACAAATAACTCTGTTTCTATTTCCTTAGATACCAGATGGCCAGAGATTGGAAGACATAGGAGGACGCTTAGCGCTTTCAGAATATCTAGTCTGCTCCGCCATTCGATTTTGGCTAATATTGTTCTTAACCCCATTCTCCAGTCCTCCCCCTGAACACTTACTCCCCAGTCTTTGGATCCAGTCTTTTTCCCAGAGTGGGTCCTCATCCGTCCCAAAACCCTCCACGTGTGTTGGCAGCTGTTACACTGTGTCTACGTGTCATCAATGTCAGTTTCAGTGATTCTCGGCAAACACGAACTATTCTGAGCAGCTCTATCGGGTCTCTGGCCCCACTGTGATCCTGCGGGGGAGCAGTAATCATCTTCATCTCCTACGGAAAGGATCTGCGCTTCAAAAAAAAAACGGACAGAAAGAAAGATAGGCTTGTGTGTCAAGATATGTGGAGGTAATTGCTTTCTGACCTGGTCAGTAAACCTTACTCTGTATATCCCCGCACATTCTAGCTGTTGTGGTGAAAGGGAATACAAGTCCAATTAATTGCCGTCTACGCTTTTATTCGATATGTATCTTTTCCTTGTTCTGAATATGCAGGGATGTTTCCAGTACTGATGGTCACCATTTCTAAGAGTGCATGCCGCGAGCCCTGATATTTACTGGAGAGTAGCAGTGTCAGTTTGTGCGAAGTGGCCCAGTACAAAGCTTAGAAGAAACATTGTTGTTCCCTCTTTACGGACGACAGTCTTTCATATCATGATCGATGGGGCTTTGTTGCATACTCATCAGCAAGCCTTGTTTTGAATTTACTCGCCCATATGACTGTAGCGGTGGAAAGAAAATAATTCCGAATACCTGCTGCGTGAATTTCATTTTCAAATTTCTATTCGCAGTGGTCCTTCAAATGTGGCGATGTGTCTATCACTGCTGGCCATCCTGTTTAAGAGTGCAGTTACATATGTTCCTCTGTCTTGGCGCTGCAGGGAAAATTGTCTGCGCCTTTTTAGCCAATATTTCCTGGATATTTCAACATGGTATTCTTTATTTTTTTCATTCATGTCCACTTTAAGGACACAGTTACCGGGCACTGATTCTTTCTGTAACAACAGTACCGCATTTGCTTTACATGCGAAGGTGGCCTGGATCAGTAACAAGGAAACATTCATTTCCTTCTGTCACAGCGAACACTGGATTCATGATGTTAGTCTCTGTCAAATGCATCGGAAAATGCGCTCTGAAAGCTTCATTTGAACGCTGTCTGGCGTTTCTCAACGTGTGTCAACCAAAACCAGAAATCCTCATTCATAGTTTGGAGCAGTTCACATATTCGAGTTTCGAAGCAGCAGACACGGATACAGTTCATTCAGAACGAAAAGATTTACAGGCACAGATGAACTATCGACTCTTGTTCTCTTCCTGTTACTAATATTACCGTGTGGCCTGAAGTCTAAGCCATGTTGTAACTGAAAATGAGGAAATCACAGACAGGCTGCCGAACGACAGTATGTATTTTGTTTTCTTGTTCTCACAGAGTTCCAGGAAAGTATGACAGCGAGGGAGAGGAATGCAAGTCAAGTGCAGCTCTGGTGAAACACCTTCTGTCTGATTCAGTCATCAACAAGAAACATGAATGTGATTAAAGCGGGAAACCTTTTCACAACTCAAACAAAGAGCAATCACGAACAGTGACCACCTCTTTGACATCTCAGATCGCCTTTGACCTTCCCTGAACTAATTTTTGCACACCTCTAAGTGAGAACTGTTTGATTTACCGACAATAAGTGAGTCACATGTCCTTGATTCCCACATAGGTTTCCAACTCAGCTTGCAGCCAGGTGACAGTTGCTCATGGCTCTGCTGGATAATACACTATTATGGAGAAATAACATGAAAGTTGGAACTCTTATTGGCTCTGGGTTTCGAATACTCTTGCTACGTGTTCTGCCATTCTCGGATTCCAGTGCTAAACCAGTTTTTCAGTTCATCTGAGCAGCAGGAGAGTCGGCGTTTCTGGCAGGAGCAGAATTCATCATCTCCAGTCATCACTTTATCTGAGGAGAGAGAATGAACAAAGTTTCACACAGCGACTAATCGGAATTGAATTCCGTTTCAGCATGGCAGCAGATATGGGCTAGCAAATTCAATGCCATATGTTCTGATAAGAACAAAAAGCACGACCGCTCAGATAGAGCAATTCCTCCCCAACGCTTCTTCTGCAGAACTGGTGCAGTTGCTGTGAGTATGCTGCAGGGTATCATCAGGTACATGCTCTTGGGATTCTGGTTTTGGCCTTTGTGCTCGCGTGGCTGAACAACCTGAGACTCTGATTTCAGATTCCACTTCTTAACAAGGCTTGTGTTTGTATCCCTGCGCGGTCACGTGTGCTAATGGATGAAGCTGGCAACGTTTTGCAGGGATGAGTTTTGTTAAAGTTGAACAGAAAAAGTAGTCATTTCTTCTAACCCGGCTGTGATGTGGCACAGCAGAAAACAACCAACATGTCAGTGCCCACGCTGGTTTCCCCTTCTGCTGTTGTTGTCACTTTCCCCTCCAGCTCGAAAGGCCACCAGCATAATATGCGACTCAAAAACAGGCTGCGCCAATCTTTCATATTCCAGACAATTTGCATTTTTCACCGTTTCTCTGAAAGTGAATGGAGATATTTAGTTCCCTGTTGATGTGAAATTAGGTTCTACATTGAATCTGCTCGCAGTTTTCTGTTGTTGTTGCGAAAAGGAGGGAAATTGCGATACAAAACTTGGTTACTTTTCCCTAATTTCCTTAATTTCTGTCCTGATGATAGAGGCTGGTGATTGGTCGATCCGGTGGAGATATCAGCCCAATTGTTAACCTCATCTAATCGAGATTGTAATTGGTAATCTTCACTTTTCATGGTTCATTGTTAGTCAGTTCTGATGCATCTTACTTGAGCACTTTCCTGGCAGTATTGGTGCTCTAAGGCGCCAGTACTTTGAAAGCACCATTTGGAATTTCCTCACTGCAATTTGTGTGAGCAGCTCATGACCCAGACGACTCGCTCTGCCTCACAGACAGCATTCATGAGTCCGTGTGTTTGAAAATATATTCTCTTTGTCAATTCTGCTTCTGTTCATGAGTTGTCAGTTTTTGGTTTCGCTGGAGACACACACACAGACAAAGACCCACATGCACACATACATTTTGTGTGGTGAATTTTTTTGGAACTTTCAGAGTTACATTGCACTTTGCTCAGAAACCACATACATTCATGTAGAACTCTGAGCTCAAAAACTGCATGAAATTATGTAAAACTCTGTTATCTAACTTTTTGGATTGGAATCAATCTAAACATCAGGTCATAGACAGAGAACTCGGGAGCTAACAGCTTCAACATATTGTCTAGCTATTACCATTGTTAACAGCTAACCCGAGAATGCAACTTTTTTAAAAAAGGGTTTTGTGATTTACACATAGAATACAGTGATAGTTTCACTTCTTTCAACAGATGAAAGGCTTAACAGACAATCAATTCTTCAATGTATAATTTCAGTTACATCACACTGCAAATGTTTGCTCTAAATTCTGTGTTACAATCGAGCCCTCCACAAACACCTGATGAAGGAGCATCGCTCCGAAAGCTAGTGTGCTTCCAATTAAACCTGTTGGACGATAACCTGGTGTTGTGTGATTTTTGACTTGGTACACCCCAGTCCAACACCGGCATCTCCAAATCACAACGTATTCCCGACAGCTTGCAATTGTTCTCTTAGAAACTGTAGCTTTTGGAAACGTATTACTTGGACAAAGTCATTGCTCAATGTGATTGGATGCACCGTCAATCCCTAATTACTCGAGAGATTGAGATTTGGAGTTACTCCGCAGAACCCTGGATGTCCTCAGTAGCGGGGTACAGGCATGATACCATGAGGCAAGAATTTAGAAGTAGTGACATTGAAGGAACAGCGATATATTTTCAACTGGGAAACGCGAGAACCTTGGAGGGGTAATTGCGGTGATAGCTTTCGCTTGTATTTGCTGCCATTGTCCTTCCAGACAGATGCTGATCGATCACTGAATTGTTCTGGCAGGATCCGTGTGTGTGTTCTGGGTGCAACCAGGATTTAGTTTTCCTTCGGATAATTCACCAGAAGAGAATTAAATCTTCATTTCCTGACTGGGAATGAAAGCCTGTTCTGAGCAATGCAAACACAGACTCGTATGCAGGGATGTCCATTGATACTGCAGTAGCCTTTGGGACCTGTACAAAGTCTAGTGCCTGCTCTTCACGTTATAATCGTCTTCGTCAGCAGTGTTTCTCTCTCCAAGTTTCCAATTCGGTTCATATTATCACCCTTGGTTTCAATGTGAAGAAGGCAATGCTGTGATAATCTGATGTTGGTCAGCAGATATACTACAGCAAGTTAAGTTAAGACTGATGCTAACACGAGCTCGTTTTGAGCTGCGCTGATGTGTTGGCAGCAAGAAAGGCAACGTTCAACTCGCCTCATTCCGGATGACGGGCTCGAAATGACCAGTGGTTTCTCGCTGAATTAGTTCAGGCTCTGGAATGTAAAAAACTTCAAGTATGAAAGTAAAGTGAAAGGAAATGTTTCACAGAGTGGGGCATTCCAAGTGAAACAGTGACGGTGATTATGTTTGCTGATTTTTCACGTAGTGAAAGCTGTTTCCCTGATGTAGACGTTTACATTACCTATAGACAAATTGTCACAGTCAGACCTGGTTTTTGGGTCGGTATGGAATTGGTAACACGCCTGACGTCGAATTAGGGGATTGTCGGTTCGCATTTAAAATCACGAGGATGCAGCGTGCTAGTCCATTCCTGTTGTCTGTCAGGAACGGAAGGGTTTGGGTTTTCGAATTTACAGTTTCTTTCGTCCAATTCAAATTCTAGCTCAGATCAACGTCTCTCATTGTCTGTAGAACTGGCTATGGTTTAACCAAAAGCTGCCTTTTGGAGGTTGAACTTGCATGTTGGAGCGGACATCTGAAGTGAAGCACAAGGTGCTGGTCAAATCCTGAGAACTCTGCCACTCTCGGGGAATGTGTCTGTGTGTCTCTTTCTGTGGGAGACACGACGTGGGGAATAACACAGTGTGACTATGTCAAACTTCAATCCCATTGTTGTGTCATCTAAGATCAAAGCGAGAACCTCACTGCTATTTGCACTGGAAACATCAGAACACACAAGGTTATGGACCATATCTGGAAACTGGGAATAGAATCGATGAATGTCTTTAAACCGGACTGCACCATGAGCCAAATGGGATTTTCCATTCTGCAAACTTGAAGACGAGTAGAAACCAATCTGCAGTGAAACTGATCAGAAATGAAATGGCAAATCCATTTCATTGAGAATAAGTGCAAGAGCGTCTGTCTTCATTCCGTGAAATCTCGTAGTTAGGATTTGGAACTCTAACCGCAATATTGTTGGTTCTATTCTCGGACAGCGAATGCATGTTATACTGTGCAAATATTTCGTGGTACCAGTATTTCTTACCACTGGTACGAACCTGGTAATGCTTGGTTTTGTGCCAGGTTATCAAAAACAAAAAGATACAGGTTTTGGAAATATGAACTAAAAACTAGAATTGATAGAGAAACGCGCTACACCTGGCAACATCTGTGGAGAGAAACAGGCTTTGTTTCTTAAGATGGACAGAAACAGGTTAGTTATAGATTTCTAGATTATATTGTTGGGAAAATGATAATCTTACCTGTCGAATCAGGATATTTATCAAAATCACTCTTGATCTTACAAACATCGAATTTACAATCTTAAAAGGACTTAATCAGCTGTCATGCTACTTTCATTTTCCTGAGCTGGTGGAAGGCTATGTTTTAATGGCTACATTTCCTTTTAGTTTCCGTTATGCAGCAGTCACGCCGAATGGAGAATTGTTTCTTTCAGTGTCTGCCTCAATATGGTTCTTTGTTTTTTCTATATTTGTCTCTGTATCCTCCTGGGCCTTTTTCACATTCTCTGACTCTCTGGCTGTCCATATCCCTCATTCCCATTTCTTTTCTTGAAAAGCCTGACATTCAGAAACAGTTTGAGATTCGAACTGCTGACAGGCTTTCTGACGCCTGGCTGGAGTCGGTCGAAGTAGTCTCATATTCTCTGGAGTATTCTCTGGATACTTCGACCTGAGGCAAGGAGACATTTCTTCCTCAAAATCTAAAGACCCTTTCGATGTTAAAGTTGATTTCCTTATCCAACAGGAAAAGAAAGTAATTACATATTAGCTGAAGAAGAACAACGATGCATTTACTGTTGGTGTACAACGAATGAATGGTGACAGCAGAGAATGAGGGTGATCATGTTGTGGTGTCAGTGCCATTACCACATTTCCTGGGAATGCTGCAGTGTCTCCTGCCTCACCACTTAATTTCCACAAAACTGGGAATGAAGGAATGAGAATACGAGGATGAGAAGCAGAAGTGCTTGTGAAACTGCGGGAAGAATCTCCAGGTTAAAATAGTTGTTAAAAAGAGCGACCTACACTACTGGATTTAAACCAGGAAAATGAAGCCGGAATGCGAAATCAGAATGTACAGCAATTTAAACAGGACACTGAGTTTCTCGATCAGCAACACAATACTTGAGAGAAATAACGAGCTTTCAATACAATGAGCAGGCACCTGTGTGATGGGAGCTGCTTTCACCAGCTAAGCCATGGCGCCACGTTCAAAGCCAGATTTCTCGTCCATATGTGCAATGCCTGAACCACTTGATCACAGGAATTCGAAAACGCGTTTTCTGTATTAATGTTGCTCAGTATGAATGGCAATCAAACTCTGCTTAGGCAAAAACAGTCGTTTCAATGCTGAGCATGCCCCACTAAAAAGGCGCAGAAAAAGACAGTATCCTCTTGCATTGGCATCCAATAGATATTTTCGTCTGTTTAAACTAACAGAATAAAGAGGATGTGCTCATCTCCTCTCGCATCCCATTAACCACGCTAATACACACGCAGGGATTTTCAAACCAAGATGAACAGGCTCATTGTTGTGAATTGACAGCAGTGGTGTGTGAGTCATTGCGAACAGTGAGCAATAAATGCTGAACCAATAGCACTGACACGGAGCCTTGCACCATCAGCTCCACACTCACATCTTGTGTCATGTCTCCTAGGCATCAGTGCATTTGACTTTAATTATTCTACCCTGCAACTCTCCTCAATTTATTCAGACCGCTTGCAGTGTCGAATTAGAACATACAATTATTAGAAATGCATTTCTGGGACACAGTTGTCTTTCAATGGGATAAGATTCACTGCCCACTCCTAATTATCCCAAAGATGTAGGGGATGAGTTACTTTTGTTAACTCCTCAAATCCTTAGTATGTAGGTACTGATAAGAAACCGCTAGAGATGGATTTCCTGGATTGCGGAAAGCAGACAGACCCCAAATTGCTAACGTAACACATCCAGGGAAGAGCAGATGGACCCCACTCTGTCAATGTAACTCAACCAGGGGACAGAAGTCTGACATCACACGATCAATGTAACTCAACGATGAAATTATGGCCTGACCGCACTCTATTAATGTAACTCACCCAGGGAAGAGTAGACTGACGCCACTCTGTCAATGTTAGTCATCCAGGGAAGAGGAGACTGACCCATCACTTTATATGTAACTCACCCAGCAAATGGCAGACTGACACCACTCAGAGAAGAGCAGGCTGTTCCCATTCTGTCTCTGTCACTCATCCAGGAAAGAGCAGGCTGATCTGATTCTGTCAATGAAACACAAGCAGGGAGACGAGCCTGACCGGACTCTGTCAAAGTAACTCACTCAGAGAAGAGAAGACTTATTCCATTCTGTCTATGTGAATCATTCAGCGAAGACAGTAATGAAACCATACTTGCTGTTAAACTCAGACAGAGAAGAGCAGACTCTCACGATTCTGAGAAAGTAACACGCCCGTGGAGGAGCAGACTGACACCACTCTCTTAACGTAGCTCACCCAGGGAAGAACAGACTGAGTGCACTCTGTGATATTACTCACTTAGAAAGGAGCAGACTGACCCCATTCTGTTAATATGACTCTCCCAGGGAAGAGCAGATGAAGTCCAATCTGTCAATGTGACTCAACCAGGGAAGAGCAATCTGACCTCACGCGATCACTTTAACACAACTAGGAAATTGCAGACTAACGCCCCTCTGTCAATGCAATTCACCCAGGGAAGAGCAGACTGATCCCACACTGTCCAAATAACTCACTCCGTGAAAAGCAGACTGACGCCACTCTGTCCATGTGACTCGAACAGGAAAGAGTAGACTGATGCCACTCTGTCAATGTAACTCACTGAGGGAAGAGCAAACTGACACCACTCAGTCAGTGCTCCTCACCGAGGGAAGGGCAGACTGACCCCACACTCTCAGTGTAACACAGCAGACTGATCCCACACGGTCAATATAAGTCATTCACTGAAGAGCAGTCTGACCCCACTCTATAAATGTAATTCACTCAGGGAAGAGCAGACTGATCCCATTCTGTCTATGGCACTCACCCAATGAATGAACACTAACCCCACTCTACTAATGTAACTCGCCAGAGAAGAGCAGACGGAAGCCAGACTGTCAACATAAATTATCGAGGGAAGAGAATACTGACCCGGCTCTTTCTGTTTCACTCAGGCAGGGAAGAGCAGACTGTCACCACTCTGTGAAAGAAATTCTCCCAGAGAAGGACAGACTGACCCTACTGTATCTGCGTGACTGACACAGTTAAGAGCAACTAATCCAACTCTGTCAATGTCTCTCCCTCAGGGAAGAATACCCTGACCCCTCTCTGTCCATGTAGCTCATCCAGGAAACAGCAGACTTACCCCACTCTGTCTACTTAAGTTCACAAAAATCCTCTGAAGTACGTCCTGTCCAGACACTCTCCACATCACTGTCTCTGTAACCGTGTGCGTTCAATGGCGAATCCAAATAACCTGCAAATGTTCAGAATGTGGCAGCAAACCAGAGCTACCACACAGAAATTGGGCGAATGTGCAAACTTCCATCAGGCAGTCACCTAAACCTGGAATGGAAACCAAACCCGACAGCAATCGTGATTATAAAATGGCAGAACAGAAACCCAGCAAAAAGAATTGCGTCCCTGTGTGTTGCAACGATTCTGAGTATTAATTAAGCAACTCTCACTGTAGTTAATTTCCATTTTCATCACTGCCAACCTTCTTCAAAGCAGAGCACGCACTTGCTTTTTTCAGACTTCTGATATTCCATATTCATCCCGGTTTTTACCTAATCATATTTCTGACTTTACAAACTACGTCATAATAGGTTGACAACTGCAGAATGAGCTTTGTTCCGTTCTCCACTGATGTTTGCAGTAGTCATTCAGCATATTCGAGTCGGACTTGATGCGCTTGCGGGTGGTGTATTCGCGGCATTTTGGCTTTTCTTTTCGTTTTCGGTCTACTATTTCGAGTTCATTGCGCAGACTTCTGAAGAAGACTTTTTGTAGTCGAAATGGTAACTGTGTTTTCTCTCGGAAGACAGACGTAGCTTTATTTCTGTTCTCTTATAAATTGATCTTCTTCTGATCTTTGGAAGTGAAATAGGGTGCATTACTATTGTTCGGTTTTAGTTTCAAAATCAAGAGAAACATGAAGGAGACAATATCAAAGAACACAAGGGTCTGAGTTGTTAAGATAATTTTTGCAGCAATGGTGGACATGAAGGTCAAATTAAGATAATGGTTCAAGAACATTTAATCTGGAAGTGGTATGTGACTTTAGTTCCAAATATATGTTTCCGTTCTTCCAGTACATCTTTTTGACTCCCAGAAAACATTGATTGTTTTCTGTATTCACTTTGTTTCGCGATATCTGTCTTCTGGTCGACCAGGGACAACTTGAATTTGCGTCTGCATTGAATAAGATTTCGCTCTTTCTTTCGAGAAGCAAACCTGTGCATTATTTACTACTTATCATGCTGATGGCTAAGAAGTTCAAAATGAATTACGGTTTATGGATCGCGAGCAAGAATGAAGTGATCCACTTGCGAACAGAGTCACCACGCCCTATCCCTACATCGGGCCTGAACGGTCTATAGGCAGAGTCTGCAGAAAGGAAATGTCTAAGTGAGCTAGTCCTCTGTTCAGTTTGATTTGATACCAATGGTAGTGCTGTTTTGGTGCAGAAATGTGTCAACATCTCTGACGTTAGAGTCAAAATTTAAGTCACATCTACTCCATGGAGTGTCTTCTCATATCGGAACATGCTGACATGAAAACATCTAGCTCTGATAGCAAAGGTTTTTACATTAAACTGAGAGTATGTTGAACTAAGCAATTCAGACAGCCAAGATGAATAATTGGCATTTGGTTCTTCAAGCTGAGCTCTCCACACCAGCTGCTCCAACGAAGGCCGTGGATAAGATCCCCATCGATTATTTTGGTCAATTTTAGCCTCAACAACAACCTATTGTTCTGAACAATGCTACACCACAAGCAGAGGGCTAAGTCTGATTTTCATCGTTAATTTTCAAATGCAGTTCTTAATTTTCTTACAGTTTCTTACGAATGTGGACAGCAGAAGACCGTTAACATTCCATTTCTAATATTTCCAGAAAATTCTACTCTGCTGATATCGCCTTGCCTTATCAGACCTCAAGCCAGGAACCTGGATCAGTCGAGTTCCTTTCCACACATGGAGTTGCTTTTTCCAATTCATTGACTGCTGAAATAATAGATTATTGGCCTTGAGAGTCAGTTGTAAATTAGGTTGAACTTTCTCAGCTTGACTTTCAACTGATCCTAAAAAAAAAACCTCAACACCTGCAGGTAAATGTATTGCATTGCTTCTTGTTTTGCTTAACTCCACCCCCCTCCCCCTGAACATTCAAATTTCACGATAGTTCAACAAATGTTTTGAAACTGATTCGTGTTCGAAGTTGGTGACTTTTTGTGTCTCGACATATAATTTATTCAATTCGACGTCTTGAAATTACTTCGGATTCTTCACAATCGAAAATTTACTTTCGATTGAATGCAAAGCTCAAGCTCCACGAAATCCAAATTCTGCAAAGGAATTAATGACTTTTAAAAGATTCAACGCTGCGAACAGGATGCGAACCTGCGCAGGAAGACCCCAATGGATTTCAAATCCAACGCCTTAACCTCTCGGACATCACAGGTGCAGCATAATTACCAATTTTCATAGTAAAAGAACTGAATTCATGAAATACGTAATTTGTTTGAAGAACAAATTGTCAAGACCCAAAGATTTCGCCAAATCCTTTGCAGAGACCCAGACGAACGTTACCTTAGCAGATTGACAGGCTTTCACCGCAAACTAGATCCTGACACAGCTGAAGTTGTGGGAATGATTCTTCGTCGAATTATAGTCACGGATGTACACCACATGAAGAGAGGATCATTGTCTCACTGTGTCCGATCGATTTTGACTCAATTGCACATCATCTGGTGCCAAAGTTATGTTTTAATATTCATCGAAATATGGTATAAGAAATATTGATGCTAAGTCCATAAACACTAGCTACATTCGTAAAAAAAAAATCAGAATTAGAAAGAATGCAGAACCAATTTACAGGAATGGATCCAGCAACTAATCCATAAGTTCTAACATCAGGTAATGAACTTGTGAGCACAAGAGAGGACGATTGACCGAAGGTTTGGAATTTGAAATCGTCTTGACGCAATTATTTGCAAAGTTTTTGTGGTTGTTCTAGAGTCATCGAGTCCTTGAACAATACAACACGGAAAGTGGCCCTTCTTTCCAACTTGACCATGGTGGACAGTTATCCTAAATTAATTGGTCCCATTTACCAACATTTGGCCCACATCCCTCTAAACCTTGTTACTCATATATCCTTCCAGATGCCATTAAATGTTACAGTTGTACCAGTCTCCAACAATTTCTCTGGCAGCTCATTCTGGACACGACTGAAAAAGTTGCCCCTGACGTCCCTTTTAAATTCTTACCGACTAATTTTAAACCAATGTATTCTAAATTTTGACTTCCTCACCAGCAGGAAAACACCTTGACGAGTCAACCTATCCATGTCCCTCATGATTTAATAAATAGCAACGATTTGACTTTATCATACTTGTCAGGAGGGAAATGTGTGGAGATTATTTCTCAAAGGTTTGAAGTAGAAAGTCTGATGTACAGATTTTTAGAATTGCATCTTGGAGAAGTTTTAAATAAGTCATTGAAGTCTAGCAGCAGCTGTAGAAGTCTGTTGTGAAAGCTGCAGAAGAATTTCAGGGCACAAGAACGAAGCATTATTTCCAATGTATTGTGGCTCAGTTCAACCGCACTTGGACTACAGTATGAGAAATTATAATCCTCTATTTAGGAAAGATACTAATGCCATATGAGGAATACCACGAATGGTGATTAGCCTTGATATCATGTATGAACTTTAGTCCTGTGAATTGAAATTGGGCAAATCCGGTCTGTTTTTAACAGTTTCAACACAAGAGAGGTAATCTCATTGAGAGTTGCAAAATATTTGAAGAGATAAACAGGGTGGTGCAATTAAATTTTGTTCCCTCATTGGTTAATCTAGAAGCATGAGAGGACAATTTTAAAATGAAGCATTGTGATTTATGACCAGGATGAGAACTATCGATTTTTGTCTTAGCCTTGAGAAGTCTCGCTATTCAGCACTAGAGTGAGCCTTGGATATTTGGTCTTTGAATGCATCACTATCAGCCTGACCGCCGACACTTACTGCATCACTATAGATCTGACCCCTCAAACTTACCACCTTAATTTCAGCGTGAACCCCTCAAACTTACTGCATCACTATCCATCTGGTGCCCTCACATTTACTGCGCCACTTTCACTTCGAGACCCTCATTTTGACTGCGTCACTATCAGCCTGACTGCCAAACACTTACTTTGTCACTATCAGTCACGCCCTTACACTTCCTATGTTACTATTATCCTGACTCCTTGCACTTACTGTGACACTATCAGCCTGACTCCATCAAACTTATTATGTGACACTCAAACTTACCAGACTGACGCCTCACACTTACCGTGTCTCTACATCACTGCTTCCTCAAACTTACTATGTCACTATCACCTTGACCCTCTCACATTTACTGCGCCACAATCACACTGACCACCTCACAAATACTGCTTCACTCTGAGCTTCAACACTCACACTTACAGCGTCACTACCAGCCTGATTCACTCACACTTATCACCTGACAATCAGCATTACTCTTTCAAATTTATTTCATCATTATTAGGCTGAGGCACTCACACTGACAGCGTCACTAACAGCCTGACCCCCTCAGGCTTACTGCGTTGGTATCTCTCTAATCCCCTCAGAATTACTACATCACAATCACTCTGACCCCCTTATACTTAATGTGTCACTATCCGTCTGGCACCCTCATATTTCCTGCATCACTCACACCCTGACACATGTGCACCCACTGCATCCCTATCAGCCAAACCCCACTCACTAATGGCGTCACTCTCTCTCTAACCTACTCACACTTAATGCGTCACCGTCACCTTGACACTCTCTCACTTAGTGCATCAATATCAGCCTGACCCCCTCACGCTTACTGCATCACTATCAGACTGACCCACTCATACTTACAGCATCACTATCACCTTGACCCCCCAAACCTAGTGCGTCCAGATCACACTGAACCTTTCACTCTTCTTGCATCACCTTCAGCCAGACCCTGCACACTATCACTCTGACGTCCTCATACTTGCTGCATCACTATAACTCTATCCCACTCATGCCGTGTGTGTCACTATCACCCTGACAATTCATATTCACTGCACCACTATTATCCTGACTCCATCACAATTAGTATATCATTATCAGCCTGACCTCTTAAACTTACTGTGTCACTCTCAACCTGTCCCCTCACATTTACTGTGTCACTCTCAATCTGACACCCTCAAAGTGTCTGCGTCACTGTCACCCTGAAAATGTCACACTTACTGCATGGGTGTCTACCTGAAACCTCACGCATATTGCGTCACTATCATCCTGAGCAGCTCACACTTACTGCATCACTAGCACACCAACACTCTCACCTTTACTGCGTCACTATCGGCCTGACACCTCACACGTACTGCATCACTATTAGCCTCACCCACTCACACGTTTTGCGTCACTACTACCCTGACCCCCTCACAATTGCTGTGTCGCTATTAGCCCGAGCCCCTCACTATCACGCTGATCAAGCTCACAATTACAGCATCACTATCAACCTGACCCCCTCACACTTTCTCTGTCATTATCACCCTGACCCTCTCACACATAATGATTCACTGTCACACTGAGACACTCACATTTTCTGCGTCATTATCAGCCGGACCCGGCAGCACACAGCGTCACTATCAACCTGGCGCCTCACACTTGCATGCCTCAATATCAGCGTGAACCCCTCACACTTACTGCATCACTGTCCATCTTCCATCCTCACCTTACTGCACCAGTTTCACCTTGACATCCTCATTTTTACTGCGTCACTATCAGCCTGATAGCCACACACATATTGCGTCACTATCAGTGACACCCTCGCACTTCCTACGTTAATATCACCCTCACTCCTAAAACCTACTGCGTCACTCTCAGCCTGACTCCATCACACTTTTTGTGTCAGTATCAGACTGACGCCTCACGCTTACCATGTTACTAAAACTCTGGCCCATCAAACTGATTGCGTCACTATCAGCTTGACCTGTCAGACATACAGCGTCAATATCACCCTGACCCACTCACAGTTTTTGTATCAGTTTCAGTCTGACGCCTCGCACTTACTGTGTAACTAAAACTCTCCCCCCTCACACTGACTGTGTCACTCTCAGCCTGACCCCTTCATACTTACTGCGTTAATATCAGTCAGACCACTCAGACTTACAGGGTCACTCTCACTCTGATCCTCTCTCATTTACTGCGTCACTCTCACCCTGACCTCCTCACATTTACTGCGTCACTATCACCCTGACCCACTCACACAGTCTTTGCCACTTTCACCTTGCTGGCCTTATTTTTATTGAGTCCCCATCAGCCTAACCGGCACACACTTATTGCGTCACTTTCAGTCACGCCCTCACATTTTCCATGTTACTATCACCCTGAAAGTTTACACTTATTGTGTCACTATCAGCTGACCCCTCACACTGACTGTGTCAATATCAGCCTGACTCCATCACATTTATTGTGTCAGTATCAGACTGATGCCACACTCTTATCTTGTCACTAAAACACTGCCCCGTCACATTGACTGTGTCACTATCAGCCTGACCCCCTCACACTTATTGCTTCACTATCGCAATGCCCTTCTCTCACTTACGACGTCATTTACACCCTGACCCCCCACACTTGCTGTGACACTATCACACTGAGGGCCGTACACTTAGTGTCACTGTCATCCTGACCCCTTACACTTACTGCATCACTATCAAACTGGTATCTCACACCCACTGTGTCACTATCATCCTGAGCCGCTTACACCTATTGTGTCACTATCACTTTGACCCCAACACACTAACTGCATCAATATCAGCCTGACCATTTCACACATACTGCGCCACTACCAGGCTGACTCCCTCATATATACTGCGTCACTATCAGGCTTACCCACTCATGCTTACTGCATCACTATCTCCCTGACTCCCCACTCTTACTGCATCAAGATCATTGTGCCCCCATATACTTACAGCGTAACTATCATAATGACAACGTCACACTTACTGCGTCAAGATCAGCCTGATCCCCTCAAACTTAATGCATCACTATCAGCTTCAACACTCACATTTACTGCGTCACTTCTAGCACTACCCTTGCACACTTACTACATCCCTAACCGCCTTACCCCCTCGCATTTACTTCATCACTATCAGCCAGAGACACTCACATTTACAGCCTTACTACAACCTGGCCCTGTGAGTGCATCTACATCACTGTCACCCTTACCCCTTGCCCATACTGCATCACTGAGCCTGGCCCCTCAAATGTTCTGCGTCACTATCACACTGACATCTCACACTCACTGTGTCACTATCACCCTGACCCCTCACAATTACTGCATCACTACAACCTGACCCCCTGAAATCATCTGCGTCACTGTCACCCTGACCCCATCACACTTGCCATGGCACCATCACAATGACACATTCACACAGTCTGCTTCACTGTCATCCTGACACCTCACACTCACTGGATCACTACCATCCTTCAACTCATACCGACCTGTCACTATCATCCAGAGCCGCTCACACTTATTGCGTTCCTAAGACTCTGCTCCCAACACACTTACTGCATCACTATTTGCCTGACATTCGCACACTTCCCGCATCACTATCAGCCTGACCCCTCACAATTTCACTGTGTCTATCAGTCTGACTCTACACATTTCCTGCATCACTATCACCCTGTCACTTAACACTTACTGGCCAGTATTAGCCTGACGCCCTCAACATACTGCATCAATATCAGCCTGAACACTCACACTTACTCTGTGACCATCACGCTGACCCCCTCACACTCACTGCGTCACTCTCACGCTGGCCCCTCTCACTTCCTGCATTAGGATCACTCTGACTCACCGACACTTACTGCATCACTATGAGCCTGTCCCCTCACACTTACTGCTTCACTATCAGACTGACCCCTCACATCTACCGCATCACTAACAGCCTAACACCTCACACTTACTGCGTCACTATTCCCCTAACACCTCACTTTTATTGGCCACTAGAAGCATGACACTCTCAACTTACTGTGTCACTACCAGCCTGAATGCACACACTTACTACCTCACTATCACCCTGACTGTCTCACACTCACTGCGTCAGTCTCTGCCTGACCCCATCACACTTACTACGTCACTATCACCCTGTCCACTCCCACTGTATGCGTCAGGATCAGCCTGACACAGTAACACTTACTGCGTCACTATCAGCCTGATCTCCTTCCAATTACTGCGTCACTATCAGCCTGACCACTCACTCTTACTGCGTCACTGTCACACTGACCCCTCACACGAAGTGCTTCACTATCACCCTGAACACATCACACATACTGCGTCACTATTGGTCTGATCCCTCAGACTTACTGCATCACTATCACTCTGACCCCCCTCACTGCGTCACTATCGGCCTGATCCACTCACACAGTGTGCGTCACTACCACGCTGACACCTCATCCTCAGTTTGTCACTATCATCCTCACTCCATCACACTTATTGAGTCACTGTCAGCCTGATCCCCTGTCATGGAAAATTATCATTTTTTGTGAAATCTGTGAAAGCATGGTTCAAACGAAGAAGTATAGACCTAACCTTGCAAAAAGACAGAAAAAATGTAAAGTTCATCCTAATTTTCAGCTGACTCTCAAGGCCAATAATCTATTATATCAGCAGTCAATGAATTAGAAAGAGCAACTCCATGTGTGGAAAGGAACTTGACTGATCCAGGTTCCTACCTTGAGGTGTGATAAGGCAAGGCGATATATAGTATAAAGGGAATATGTGAAACCGTCAGGCGTCCATTTTATGAGGCGTCTTGCAAATGTGTCGGGTCCATTTTGCAAATTTCAAAAATAAACTTTTTCTTTGCTCTTGGTAGCATTTCTGTCGAGTCGATTGAATTTCCACGTCAGTAAACTCGGGGGCTCGTCTGCGACCCTGCGACTGGGTAAGATTTTGAAGATTTCCAGGAGGTGTATGCCCCACTGCCTTGAAGGTCATTCAATTCATCTCGAGCGCTGAATTGGCCCCTTTGAGTGAGAGGACTGGGTATAAGTGGATCGAATAGGGTCAGGGTAAGAGTTGTGGCTAAAGTAATCCGACATAGAGACTCGCTCGAAGAGAATAGACGAACCAGGAATAGGGATCAGTGAACTCTCGTGCGGTATTCGAGTAAAACTCAAGGGAAAGGATTGCCGTCTGTAGAGAGTTTAAGAGACAGCAAGATTAACGGTGGTTTGAGACTTGGAGCCACCATGGGCAGCGTTGGAGTCGCCGAAGCTGTACCGGTTACGTGGGTTCTTGGTTTGTGAAAACCAAGGCAATGAGGTGGTCGTGCCCATGAGAGGGGACCTCCGGAGGTAAAAGCAAGTTATATTGGCAAAGAGCAGATTATGGTATCGTGAGAGAGAGAGAGAGATAGACAGATAGACAGACAGAGAGACAGACAGAGAGAGATGAACACTTTTCCAATATCCATGAAAATCGGCTCCAGCAAGAGCAATCAAAAAGAGGGTCGACAGACAACTCGGAATGGTCAAGAAAAAATACAATATATGCTCAATAATTATGGGCCAGTTTCTGTAAAGCAGTTTAAAATGTAAATCAAGGAATGTGTTTTTCTGGAGGAAGGAAGTTTTAGTAATATTCAGTTTCCAATGCTGAGGTCACCGTTGGAGGAGAGAGAGAAGGAGAAACGGAAGGGTAAAATAGAACCTGTGAATTGGAGTGCTTATCACATGTTGAAGGCTGAGCCTGATTTCAGGGAAATAAAATCTCGAAATAAAGATAGATCAAGTACACGTACAAACACCAGCGCACATGCACACACACACACGGAAAACAACCTAATGAAGCTGGACAGTGTTTTCAGACTGGATCAGATCCTGACCTTAATGGGTGCCCTCGAAGAGCTACAGCCCCCCTACGAGATCCACTTCACGAATATTCCAAGTTAACGGTCGCCGCCTCAGGGTCTGCTGAATCACCAATAGCATATCGTACCCACAATCAATTGAAGCAAGAATCCCTAAAGAAGTCGAGACAATGTCCCAGTACCTTAAGCGCCTCACGAAAGTCCATAACGTCTATTGTGGACTGATACCACCCAAGGACATAACGATGGCAGAGATCACACCGTATGAGGCACACCTGAAGAGCAGCTTCATCAATGGAATGAAGTGCGAAACAACAAAATAGGCAATAATATACATGTATTACCTGGGACACGGGAAAGTTGAATTAGATAGAACAATACATGATACATGCTGAAAAAACTACTGGCTCAAGAGAACCATAACCAGAAATTAACGATGGAACAGCAATCACATGAACCTCAGCTTATTATGATGCGAATGGTCGTTCAGCCATTGGAGGGAGGGACTGCGGGAAAAGAGAGAGGCACAGGTGGAGTTCGCAAAAGAGGAAGGGATCGCGGAAGTGCGCTTGCAGAGATAGATCTGGCTGGTGCTTTGTTTGCGGAGCAATGGACCACTGGTCCAGACAGTGCCCGCACAGACAGCCTCAATCGGTCCTGGAGGCTGGACAGCATGGTGACTGACAGGGGACGACTGAGGTTGAGGTCGGCAGGCCACAAGGTACAGGTTAACCTCTTTCCTTTATTCTTGGCAACGAAGAATCCCTAATGCTCATCACTTCTACGAACCTAACGGGCACTGAGATGTATCCCAACTCTATATTGAACATTGAGATTGCGAAGTGTGGACAATATGTTCAATATAACAATGATGCGTATATGTCGATGCCTACCTCTATGTTATATGTGGAAGGTACACCGGTTACCTTTTTGGTAGATACATGGTCAGCATATTCACTCCTTAAATCAAGACAGTTCAGAGAGTTGACGCCAATAAAGATGAGTGGAATGTTCCTGAACTCAATGGAGGCATCAGGCATCGTGATATGAGAGAGTTTTACCGCACCCATATTGTGTGAAATCAGTAATGTGTATCCATTCTTATTCTCAATTTGTTAGCGTAATTCTGTCCTTTACATTTGATGGATCGGGATCTCATAGTGAGACTGGGGTTGTATTTGCTCAGTACTCCGACGGGCTTGCAGGTAATTGAAAGGGAAGATTCACAAGTGTAAACTGTAAAATACAACCCACGACCCCTGGTGTATGTCTATGAGTGGCGATTAAGCCAGAGAGCAATGAGTTCAGTGAGCAATTCACTCGCCCTGGCCGCAAGTAACCATGTTAATCCTATTAACACGGATTTTTTTTTGCGGGAATATGCTGCACTGCACAGCACACATACACCACATAGCCCTGAGGAACCATAAGAGAAGTATTGGTTCAGGAGATTGGTTAAACCAAGTCTGTTGTTATTTTGCGAATTTTATTGAAGGGATGGCATATGTGCAGTCAGTGTGAACTTATGTAAAGTACCTGCGATGGCAAGTAAACTCTATATTTTTGATGTGGAAGGCTATGCTCCTCGCATGTCACTGACGAAGGTGTCCAGTGACTGGTGGCAAGACTTGGGGCCATGGGTACTAAAGGCATAAAGAACGAAATGTTGGGTGTTCTGGGACGATGTGGGTATGTGGTTCAATGCAGATGTGCGGACATATAGGAAGAAATTACTTTGTCTGACTCAGGCAATAGAACAGTCAAGGGAACCCCCTCTAGCCCTGAGTATACTAGAAGGCTGGCCTGGCGTTTCCCTAAGATAAACTTCTCAGACCCAAGATTAATAACGGTCCCTACTGAATTATGGATAAAAGGCAAACATGATGTGGGGCATATACAAGGTTGTGAACCAATACAAGTAACCATGAAGTTGGAGTATCGTCCTTGCAGATCACAATACTCGTTAAAACCCGAGGCCATGGATGTAGTTACTCCAGTCTTTCAATCCTTCCCAAAGGCTAGAGAGATAATCCCCTGTGTAAACTCACCGGTGAGAACTCCCGTTTTTCTGATCAAAAAGGCAAAAATTCCAAGTGAACCGGAGGAATGGAGGTTTGTTCAAGACCTGCAGGCAGTCAATAACAGTGTTGTCCCAACCCCTATACTGTATTAGTTCAATTTCCACCGGACAGTAAATAGTTCCCTGCTGTGGATTTACAAATACATTCTTTAGTGGAATGGTGCATCCAGATCGTCAATTCTGGTTCGCTTTTTCATTCAAAGGGAAATCTTATGAGTTCACACGACTTTGTTAGTGTTACTGTGAGTCACCCACCATATATAATGAGGCTCTACGCAGGAGTCTGGAGACTCTTGTTTTAACCCCTGGGTCTGCACTTCTGCAATCTGTAGACGATTGCTGAATAGTAGCACCCACAGAGGAACAATTTGAGAAGGATTCCCTTGCGTTGCACGGGGGAAGGGCACAAAGCCAGTCTCGCAAAACTTCGATTTATGCAATAAGAGGTGAAGTTCTTCGGTCACTTAATATCTGAACAAGGGAAGTCCATTGGTCAAGACAGAGTGCAAGTAATTCAGCAAATTCCAAGGCCTCACATGAGGAAACAATTGCTATCCTTTTTGGGCATACGCTCCTACTGAAGAACGTTTATCCCACATTACACAAATCTTGAGGCGCCCTGAAGTGACATGGCCCATGGAAAAGGGCAGCAGAACCAAGGTCCGTTGCAATGGATCCCAGCGGCCGAGTTGAATTTAAAAAGACGTTTCAAAGTACACCTACACTGGGGATTCCGAATCCAAACAAGCCTTCTGTCAAATGGTAGATGAAAAACATGGATGCATGACATCTGTGTTGTTGCAGGATCATGGGGGAAAATTCAGGCTGGCAGCTTATTTTTCGTCTAAGCTTGACCTCGTAGTGGCAGGATTGCGTAAATGCCTGCGAGCTGTGGTTGCTATATAATCGGCTATAGCGACTTAACCAAACTGATCGCACATGCAGTATCCTTACTGCTTTCTGAGCAAAAGACAGCACATACGTCGGCAGCAGGTTGACTCAGATACAATACTGTGTTCTTGGAGAAGGCTAACATTGCAATAAAACGATGTAACGTCCTTAATGCTGCTAATCCTCTCACTAGAGAAGGAGACGGAGACCCACATGATTGTATTGCTGTAATTAATGGAATGTGCTGCCTCGACAAGACTTGCAGAATTCACCACTTCAGAATCCAAATATGGCGGTTTTTTTGTGGATGGGTCAGCATTCAGGAGCAAGGAGATAGGCCAGAATTGTATTGGGGATGCTGTAGTAGCTACCCATGAGGTATTCAAAGCGGGACCACTCCCTTCTCAACTGTCAGACCAAGCAGCGGAGCTGGTTGTATTGACTGAGGCATGTAAATTGGCTAAGGGAAAGACAGCGAATATTTAACCGATAGCAGATACGCATTCAGAGTTCCACATGATGTTAGAACCTTATGGAAATACAGGGACTTCTTGACCTTCACCGGAAAGCCCATCACACACCGTGATCAGCTTTCTGACCTCTTGGAAGCGGTCCTATTGCCTAAATCAATCGCTGTGTGTAAATATGATGCCCACACGAAAAATAACGATTCCGTTTCTCAAGGAAATGCAAGGGTAGACTCAGCGGCAAGGACGGCAGCCCCGCAGCCGGTAAATGATCAGTTTGACATGGGAATGACAAAAATCCTTACCCCAACAGCAGACGTACGGGAATCACAGTCGAAGTCCAGGCTTGAAGACACGTTTGAGTGGGAAAAAGCAGAGTGCAGTTTGAGATAAGGGGTATGGTGTGGCCCCAATGTTAAACCTTTTCTACCACGATCATTATTTCCATTCTATGCCAAACTGATACAAAGTAAGGAGCATATGTCAAAAGAGGGGAGATATGACAGCATTTCAGCACAGTGGTACACTGAGGGATTTACTCATTACTTCCAGAAATATTGTGAACAATGCGATATCTGTGCCACAATAATGTGGGGAGTGGAATACAGATGAGTCATGTAGCACTTCCGAAACCCCAAAAACAATTTGAACATTGACAAATGGATTTTACCGAACTAACACCCTGCGAAGGAAAAAGGTATCGTCTAGTAATAGTTGATATGTTTTCCAAATGGGTGCAAGCGTTCCCCACGGCAAAACAAAATGCCAGTGCCATAACCAAAGCTTTCCGAACTGAAATAATTCCGAGATGGAGCATCCCTGAGAGGCTTAGTATTCCCAAGGTTTGTGAAGGTTTATAGCTCCGGTTGAGGTTTAGGGTGTAGGTCTGCTCGCTGAGCAGTAGGTTTGATATCCAGACGTTTCATTACCTGGCTAGGTAACATCATCAGTGGCGATCTCCAAGTGAAGTGAAGTGAAGATGTTGTCTCCTGCTTTCTATTTATATGTTTGTTATGGATGGGGTTCCTGGGGTTTGTGGTGATATCATTTCCTATTCGTTTTCTGAGGGGTTGACAGATGGTAAATCGATCTATATGTTTGTTTATGGCGTTGTGATTGGAGTGCGAGGCCTGTCGGAATGCTCTGGTGTGTCTGCATATACAGTAAACTGACAAACACTGACCAAATACTTAACTACACCAGCAACCATCCCAACACGCAAAAACGACGCTGTATCAGAATACTATTCCAACGATCCACCACACATTTCAGCACAGACGAACTTCGGAAAACAGAGGAGAACCACCTATAAAACGTATTTAAGAAGAAAGAATACTTTAAAAATACAGTCCACAGATTCCTCAGGAACAAACCATGACAAGTAGACCTAACACAGCCAGAAACCCTATCGACCTTTCCATACATCAATTAAGTCTCAGAAGGGGCAGCCAGACTATTAAGACCCCTTGGAATCCCACCAACAGTCTCAAACAAAACTAAAAAATTTAAAAGACCCAGTACAATCCGTGGACAAAACCAACGTCATATACAAAATTCCATGCAAGGACTGCCACAAACACTACGTAGGACAAACAGGAAGAAAGTTAGCCACCAGGATACAGAACACCAGCTAGCCACAAAAAGACAATACCCTCTCTCCCTCGTAGCCTTCACACGGATGAAATTTAAACACCATTTCGACTGGGACAACACATATATCCTGGGACAGGCTAAGCAAAGATATGCCAGAGAATTCCTTGAGGCCTAGCACTCCAACCACAACGCCATAAAAAGACATATATCTAGATAGCATCTATCAACCCCTCAGAAAACGAACAGGAAATAGCATTACCACAAACCCCAGGAACCCCATCCTGGACAAACATATAACTAGAAAGCAGGAGACAATAGCTTCTCCTCACTTGGCGTTCGTCACTGATGATGTTACCTAGAACATAGACGTAGAAAACTACAGGGCCGTACAGGTCCTTTGGCCCTCGATGTTGCGCCGATCCAAGCCCACTTACCCTACACTAGCCCACTAACCTTCATATGCCAGGTAATGAAACGTCTAGATATCAAACCTACAGCTCAGCGAGCAAACCTACACTCTAGGCTTAGTAGTGACAGTGGGACACCATTTGTCCATAATGCCGTACAGCAGATTAGTGAGTATTTGGGAATGAACATGGAATAACACTGTGCCTACCACCAAACGAGCGGTAGGGCAGCGGAAAGAGAAAACTCTACCTTAAAAAATATATTGAGAAAATGCTGTGTGGTACTAGGGATGACATGGACAAAGGCACTTCCAATTGTGCTAATGTGTATGACATCTAGGAGGAGAGGTAGAGCTAACTTTAGTCCGTTTGAAATTTTGTTTGGTAGGCCACCAAACACAGGAATTATCCCTAGACGTAAGGGAAGCCAGATAACAGGCCACTGTGAGGATGAGATGTTGTGTTACTGCATGAAACTCTCTATACTTCTGTCCCAAATACAGAATCAAGTGAAGACAGCATTACCCCAATCACCAGAAGGGAAGATGTACGATCTATAACCTGGAGCCTGAATAGTAGTGAAAGACATCAGGAGGGAAAACAGGAAGGCGAATAGGTGGCTGGGACCGTTTCAAGTACGCCTTATAGCACATGATAGCTGTTAAGGTCGCTGGAACAGCCACGTGGATACACGCCAGCCATTACAAACTTGCAGCTGGGACTGAGGAGACATCGCACACCAAAACCAATTTAGACCAATATTTATTAGAAGACTTAAGCAAATGTGGGGCTTCCCCAGTTCACACTGTTGGCAAGCGCCCTGGTAGGACTATTCATAAGGGCAGGGGCGTCTGGGATGCAGCAGCTGACGGTAATCTTAACTGATAGGACGAAGTGGATCTTTACATGCGACCCATAGCCGTTCAGTAACAAGGACGACTATAGATTGGATAATTAAGATTTATGCAGGGATCCATGCCACGCCGGTGACTGGCATTTAGTAGTAGCCACCATGGCAAAAGGGACACCTGACATGGGAAATAGATATTCTATGATCAAAGTAAGACTCAGAAGAGCAATGAGGGAGTCTCATGGTGTGGAATAGATAGATCCTTCTCTGACATCTGTAGACAGGTGAATATAGTGGTGCAATCGCCCCACCCCCGCCCTCCGAGATGCAGTGCAGAATGTACTACAGACGATAGGAGCAGTGGGGCATGGCAACCAATCAAACCAGATCATGGACCTAACCCCAAACTGGGCAAAGGTCATTAATGACACACCCGAACCCGAAGGCAGACAGCCGTGGTGAGACACCGAATTTAAAGCAGGACGGGAATTTGCCTGCTGGATATAAATGGCGTAAATGCGACGCCAGCAGGTTGGGATCTACGAAGGGCCATTGCTAGATGTGAAGGGAACAGAACATGTGCTTTGGTCATAAGACAAAACGAAAGATTAGACATTGGCTACACTTGTTGGATATGTTTGCACACAGCCCAAAGGTAGACTGCCCAGCAAATTACTGAGAGCCTGGCGAGAAATGCCAGCTGTCTGCTTCCACGGGAGGCGAATAGCCTGACCATGATAGTGGGGGGCAATTTGGGCAAATCTCGTGTCACCACCCGAACTCCAGGCTAACTGCAGCCCCAAACCTGACACGCTACCGTCAACAGCATTCCAGATAGTGGATTGCAGGGGAGAAACGTGTATTTGCACCAATCGGGGGAGACTCCTTTTGGGTACCTCCCAGTGTACCTTGATGCTGTACTTGAACAATGACTCTTATACAGCAACATACACAAAGGATACGACCATAAACATTGTTTGTTCCTTTATCAATGGTCAGACCATGAGCGGCATGGTGGCAAAGTGGTAAGCATTGCTGCCTCACAGTGCCAGAGACCCTGGTTTAATTCACGCCTCAGGCGACTGACAGTGTGCAGTTTGCACATTCTCCCTGTGTCTGCGTGAGTTCCTCCCACAGTCACCAAGATGTGCCGGTCGGGTGAATGGGCCATGCTAAATTGCCCATAGTGTTAGTTGTTAGGTAAATGTATGGGTGGGTTGCACTTTGGCTGGTGTGTGTGGACTTGTTGCGCGGAAAAGCCTGTTTCCACACTCTACGTAATCTAATCTTATCAGGATGGCAGATATAATATGGGCAGGTGGCGAGACAGGGTACCACCACTCCCCCGGGGTGAAAGGGGTGCTGCCACACCGTGATACTGTCCACCAACACAACAGTGGTCGACCTAAAAGGCAGCAATTGCCGAACTCGAAGGGGCATCCCTCTGCATTGGAATGGGTACACACTCGCAGAACATCCTCGCATATGGTGTATTCGCAAATGAGACAGCGGAAGGCCTAGCACTCATTAACACTGAGTTAATGGCGGTTAGGAAGCAGTGACACAAAAGCACTAGACATTCTGACGGCCGAGAGAGGGGGCATCTGCAAAACGTTCGGTACCTCGTGCTGTATTAATGTTCCTGATGAGTCCCAAAATATTACTGGTTTAATAAATGGTATGAAGGCAGCTAAATGACCGCCTCCACGAGCAGATGACTCCTCCTCCCGATGGCTCACGTCCCTAATGGAGGATGGGGGTAATGGACCCATATCATTCTACTAGTTGTCGGACTGTTCTTACGCATACTGCTTTGAATACGATCCTAGTTGTGTACCTGCCTACACCACTTGCTTATGAATGCAGTAGGATGCGAAATGTTAAACTCTCAGTGGCCCCAAAGAAGGAAGATCCGATTGCTTGTCCACACCCTACAGCGATATTGACGAATGTGACGTGTGAAGATGGGCTGTGTATCGGGCAAACCAGGGAAATGGAAAAACCACCACAAAGCTTTGTTAGAGTTAGGTGGTGTCTGAGGAAATGCCTGGTGTTCATAAATTATTTTTGATATATAGCTATCTGGCTTTTTATTTGGTTGTTGTCCTTGTTGTAAAATGACAAAAATTTGGAAAATGTAATGGAAAATTAACAAAATTAACATTTACAGGGAACCATGTCAGAGAATGTTTTGCAAAACTTAATACTTCGCTGAAATATGCAAAAACTTTGCTGAATTCTACGTCGAGGAGTCAGCTTCGGAAAACATAAAGGCAATTATGTCCAAGGCATGGGAATGAGAAAAAATGAGATTGAATGTTTCCCAACACTTGTCTTTGAGCATGTGATAAGAATAGTATAACACGAGTATGTGAATTTTGCTCACAGCCCTTACATAAGGCACTTTTGCCAAGTATATTGGCCACTCTGCATGCAGAATTTGAAAAATAAAGCCTTTCCTTTGCTCTTGCTAGCAGTTGATTCGAGTCGATTAAATTTCCACGACAGGTGTCAGGGTGTCAGGCAGTGGGAGAATTGTTGGGTATCAGTAAATGGGAGAATTGTTGCACAGTGCCATTACATTGGAAAATTAGTACAAATTGCCTATTCATTATAGAATTTGAGCAGAACACCTCTAAATGGAAGAATAGGGCAGGGAATCATTGAGAAGGAACAATTTTGCAAGCAACAGTAAAGTCGAGATTCGAGTCCGCCCACCAAGAAATGAAAAAAAAACTTTGGAGCACGGAAGCCAATACGTGGAGGAAGTGTATCAGGAAACAACGCAATAGGAGAATTGACGCAGGGCATCAACAATGGGACACTTGGTGCCGATGTCACGAAAGTTGAGAATTGGTGGAAGACGTGGGAGAACTGGTGCTGAATAATATTAAATGTGGTGGAGGTGCAGTTGCTGATGAAAAGAAGATTCTTGCAGGATTCGAAAATGGGAGAATGGTGCACGGAAGTGAAGCTGTATTTGGGACAATTGTTGTACGAACCACAAAATGGAAAAATTGTGCAGTGGAGCTTTAACAGCGAATTAGGGTATGGCACCACTATCTCAGAGAGTCAGAGTCGCATTTCCCCACAATGGGAGAAGTTGGTTTGGGTATCAATGAACATGAGAATTGTTTCAGGGCAATATTGAATTCGAGAATTGGTATGGGGTGCTTAAAGCATGCAGAGTTGGAACAGAGCATAGTTAAATGGGAGAATACAGGCAGGAATCTGTAAGTCGGAGAAATGTTGTAAAGTGCAGGAAAGTGGCCATTCGATGCAGGGCGCCAATAATGAAAAATCTTTGAGCAGTGCACCATTATGTGGAAGATGTTTGTCAGGAAACAGCAAAACAGGAGAGTTGGGGCAAGGCAATAATCAGTGGGAGAGTTTCTTCAGTTCATGACAAAAGGGTGGATTAGTGCAGAATTGGCAATTTGAGAATTTGATGCAGCAAACGCCAAAATTGGAGAAATACAGCAGTGGACCACGACATGGGAGAATCATTGCAGCTACATAGTTAATGGAAGAAGTGGTGCGGAGTGGACCTAAATTAGATATTTGGTGCAAGTCACCATTAAAATGTAGAATTCGAGTAGGGCACTCCTAAATGCGAGATTTGAAATCGGGCATCGGAAAATGAGAGAATCATACTGGGATATGAGGAAATGGCAGAATTAGTATCGTAATATGAAAAATCAGAATTCAGTGTCGGAGTATGAGGAAATGGGAGAATAAGTATAGGGGTATGAGTAAATGGAGCTGCAACAGGGGCTCTTAAACACAATCCCCCTGTTAATGAAAGCCAAAAACACCATATGCCTTCTTAACAACCCTGTCCACCTGGGTGGAAATTTTAAGGGATCTATGTACCTGCACACCAAGATCCCGCTGTTCCTCCACACTGCCAAGAATGCTGCCTTTAGTCCTGTACTCAACTTTCAAGTTCGATCTTCCAAAATGCATCACCTCGCCTTTATCCAGTTTGAATTCCATCTACCACCTCTCAGCCCATCTCTGCATCCTAGCAATGTCAGGCTGCAGCCTACAAGAGTCCTGTATACTGTCAATGATACCTCCAACCTTTGTGTCCTCTGAAAACTTGCTAACCCATCCTTCAATCTCCTCATCCAAGTCATTAATAAAAATTAATAAGAGTAGAGGCCCAGGACAGAGCCCTGTGGAACACCATTCACCACTTACTTCCAGGCAGAATATTTTCCTTCCACAACCACTCGCTGTCTTCTGTCGACCAGCCAATTCTATACCCAGACAGCTAAATTTCCCTGTATCCCATTCCTCCTGACATTCTGAACGAGCCTACCTTGGGGAATCTTATCAAATGCCTTGTTGAAGTCCAGATACGCAACATCCACCGCTCGACCATCATCAACTTTTCTAGTAATATCCTCAAAGAACTCAAAAAGATTCGAGAGGCATGACCTGCCCTCACAAAGCCGTGCTGACTATATTTAATCAAGCCATGCTCTTCCAGATGGTCATAAATCATATCCCTCAGAATCCTTTCTAACACCTTGCAGACGACAGATGTGAGACTTACTGGTCTGTAATTGCCGGGGATTTCCCTATTTCCTTTCTTGAAGAGAGGAATTACATTTGCCTCCCTCCAGTCCTTAGGTACGAATCCAGTGGAGAGCGAAAATGCAAAGATCTTTGCAAGCGCCGAAGCAATCACATTTCTCGCTTCCCAAAGCAGCCGGGGCCAAATCTGGTCTGGCCCTGGCAACTTGTTAATATTAATGTTTGTCAAAATTTTCAGCACATCAGCTTCCTCAATCTCTGTCCGTTCCAGCATGTTTACCTGCTCCTCAATGGTTTCATTCACTACAAGGTCCGTTTCTTTAGTTAAACAGAAGCAAAGAACTCATTTATGACTTCCCCTACCTCCTCAGACTCTATACACAAGTTCACTATGCTATCCCTGATCGGCCCTACTGTTTGTTTGATCATTCTCTTATTCCTCACATATGTGCAAAATGCCTTTAGATTCTCCCTAATCATTTCTGCCGAGCCTTTTTCCTGCTCCCTCCTGGCTCTCCTCAGACCATTTTTGAGCTCCTTCCTCTCCTGCCTGTAATCCTCTAGGGCTGAGCAAGACCCTTGCTTCCTCCACCTCACATAAGTTGCCTTCTTTCTTTTGACGAGAAGCTCTTCCGCTCTCGTCATCCAAGGTTCCTTTATCTTATCCTTTCTTGCCTGACTCAAAGGAACACATTTGTGCATCACTCGCAACAACTGTTCCTTAAACCGTCTCCACATACCTATAGTGGCCTTTCCATGGAACAATTGCTCCCAGTCCGTGCTTCTCAACACAGTATGATAGTATCATAGTTTCCTTTTCCCCAACCAAAAATTCTTCCATTGTGCCTGCTTCTCTCCTTCTCCATAGCTATGTAGAAAATGAGGCAGCTGTGGTCACTATCACCAAAATCCTCTCCCACCTCAAGATCAGACACATGCCCCATCTCATTACCGAGCACCAAATCCAAAATGGTCTCTCCTTTCGTCGGCCTGTCAACGTACTGAGTTAGGAAACCCTCTTGAACACACCTTACCAAAACAGCTCCTTCCAAATCATCTGCTGGAAGGAGGTTCCAGTCAATATTGGGAAAGTTAGTCACCCATTACAACTACCCTATTCCATTCACACTTTTCCAAAATCTGCCGACCTTTGCTTTCTTCAATCTCCCTGCTTCTATTGGGGGGCCTGTATTTAATCCCTAGTGAGGTGATTGCTGCCTTACTGTTCCTCTACTTCCACCCATACTGACTCAGTAGGCAGACCTTCCTCGATAATGTTAACTTCTGTAGCTGTGATACCCTCTCTGATTAGCATTCGTACACCCCTTCCTCTTTTTACCTCCTCGCTATCCTTTTTAAATGTTCTAAACCCTGGAACATCCAGCAACCATTCCTGCCCCTGAGAAACCCATGTCTCTGTTATGGCCACAAAATTATAGCTCTAAGCTCATCACTTTTATGTACATTTCCCCAGTATTACCGAGGACAGTGAATCCGTTTTGGGGGATGTGCCGGGGATGGGGAATTGTGTCTCAGTGGTTAGCACTGCTGTCTCACAGTACCATGGACCTGGTTTGGGGGGGAATGGGGAGGGGACATTGTGTCTCAGTGGTTAACACAGCTGTCTCAAAGTACCAGGGAATCGGTTTGGGGGGATGGGAGGGGGCATGGTGTCTCAGTGGTGAGCACGGCTGTCTCACAGTACCAGGAACCCGGTTTGAGTGGAGGGGAGGGGGGCATGGTGTCTCAGTGGTGAGCACGGATGTCTCACAGTACAGGGACCTGGTTTTGAAGGGGGTGGCCTGGTGTCTCAGAGGTTGGCACGGCTGTGCCACAGTACCAGTGACCCAGTTTTGGGGGAGGGTGAAGGGGGCTTGATGTCTCAGTGCTTAGCACGGCTGTTTCACAGTACTAGGGATCTGGTTTGGGGGGGAGGGGGAGGGGGTGCATGGTGTCTCAGTGGTTAATACGGCTGTCTCACAGTCCCAGAGACCCGGTTTGGGGGGGTGGGGGGAGGGGCATGGTGTCTCATTGGTTAGTACGGCTGTCTCACAGTACCAGGGACCCGATTTCGGGGGATGGGGAGGGGGGCATGTTGCCTCAGTGGTTATCATGGCTGTCTCACAGCACCAGGGATCCAGTTTGGGTTGGATGGGGGGGGGGGGGGGGCAAGGTGTCTCAGTGGCTAGCACGGCTGTCTCACAGTACCATGGACCCGGTTTGTGGGAGGGGGAGGGGGGTATGATGTCTCAGTGGTTAGCACGGCTGTCTCACAGTACCAGGGACCTGGTTTTGGGGTAGTGGGAGGAGGACATGGTGTCTAAGTGGTTAGCACTGCTGTCTCACACTACCAGGGAACCTGTTTGGGGGGGAGGGGGAGAGGGACATGATATCTCAGTGGTAAGCACTGCTGTCTCAATGTACCTGGGACCCAGTTTGTGGGGAGAGGGAGGGGGGCTGGTGTCTCACTGCCTTTGACATCTTCCAAAACCTTTCTCCAAACACCTTAAAATTATGCTCACCTCGTGACAATCATTCGTGGAAGGAAGTCTCTGGCTACTTACTCTGTCTGTAACTCTCACTATCTTGTTCAGATCTACCAAGTTACCTCTCATCCTTCTTTACTCCAATGAGAAAAGCCATAGCTCCCTCAACCTTCCTTCATAAGACAAGCCCTCTAGTACAGGCAGCATTCTGGTAAATCTCCTCTGCACCCGCTCTAAAGCTTCCATATCCTTTCTTTTCTGAGGCGACCAGAACATTTCAAATGTGGTCTCACCAGAGCTTTTTGAACTGCAGCATAATCTTGTGGCTCTTCAATTCAGTCCATCTGCTAATGAAAACCAACACACCATTCGTCTTCTGAACAACCCTATCAACTTAGGTGGCAACTGAGACACCTACAGACATGGACCCCAAGATCCGTTTGTTCCTCTACACTGCTATGAATCCTACATTTGACCCAGTAATCTGCATTCAAATTCGACTTCCAAAATGAATCCCTTCACAAAATAGAAAATTGTGACAGAATTAGGCCATTTAACCCCTTGGATCTGCTGTGCCATTTGATCACAGTTAATATGTTTCTCAGCCACATTCTCCTGCCTTCACCAACTGACCATTGATTCCCTTATTCATGAAAAACATACTTGTCTCTATCTTAAAGAAAACACCGTGTCTGTGTGCAGGTGTGTGCATGTGTTTGTGTGTAAGTGTCCATATCTGTATGTATACGTGTTGTGTGTTTAATGTGTCTATGTATGTTTGTGTGCATCTCTGTGAAATGATGGCTCTGTGATTTTGGGGGTAAATCCATTGAAATTGAGATAAACCCTTACTCCCCTCTTCCACCTATCCGTCTGTCCCTGTTAAGTTTACAGTCATACAATGCCACCCTCTGCTGGTCTCCCCATGCCACTGCACAAGTGTCAGTTTTTTTCTCTCTGTCAGAGGACATCATATAGTGTGAATCTCTCACATTGCACGACTGTTTGGTTTTGCAAATATCTTTAGATGCACAGAACAGTTTTGTCTGATACCTAGATATATTACCATCACCACTGGGTCAGTTTCAGGACTTTTCAAACATTTCTCACTTACACTTTGTAGGGGTGTTTTATAAAATATTTCAATTTAAAGAACATGTAATAAATTCATCGCATCACCTTACAGATGACTTGGTGAGAGTTGCTTGGATGCAGTTGCAGTGGAAATATTCTTTAAGGTGTGCACTCTGTGTAACGAATAATCTTCAAAGAGAAATCACTTTCACATTGCAGAGACAGCACTGATGTTACTCAGGAGCATTCGCCACTCTGAGTGTCCTCAGTACAATTATGATCCTCCCTATACCCAACTGTGTGTGTTGTAGTGCATGTGCAGATGGTGCTGTCAGTTTGGATGGTGCTATGATCTACCTCCCTCTCCCCACTTCCTAAACTGAATCCCTTATGGTTTTCTCCCTCCACTGCCATCAATGCAGTAGAGTGTGAAGGCCAGCAGAGGCGGACATTGCATAACTTCAAACACCACAGAGGCTGGCAGATCCGCTGAGCACATGGATACGCACAGAGACACGCAGATACACAAAGATATGCATATAGTTACACAGGCACACATAGAGATTGGTGCAGTCACACAAATACTAAAGCGCACAGTGAGAAATGCCAATACACTGATGCACATGCACACGCAGATAATACAGACATCAGAACAGACACACAACAAACACTGACACATTGACGTTTATACAGACATGCAGAATCTGCCAGTATTTATTTTTCGCGTGGTGACTTCCTCAATATTTCACTCGATCGTGTGGTGTGTGCCAAAATTTTTGTTGATCCCTTGGGATTCCTCTGCATCCTCACTATAACTTCTATATCTTTCCTATAACAAGGCTACCAGAACTGAACACAATGTTCTAAGTGTGCTGTTACGACACAGCAACGAACCCGTTCGTGAATTAAACCAAACACCCAGAAAATGCGCACCTTGCTTTATAATCTGTTAAAGCACGCATCTTCCTCCTCTAACCAAAAACAAATTACCTGTGCCATAGCTTGGAAAGTTAACTAGTTTTTTTTATTCCTTTTTTTTTCAACAGTCTCTTTGGGAATTTAGACTAGTGGGAATGGAGGTGTGGGCAGTTGAATGTTCCTCCTGCAGAATGTGGGAGGTAAGTGTCACCACCAGCGTCCCTGCTGACTACATCTGCTGGAAGTGTGCCTGAATGCAGCTCCTTGAAAACCGCGTTAGGGAACTGGAAGTGGAGCTGGATGAACTTCGGATCATTCGGGTTGCAGAGGGGATTATTGAGAGGTGTTACTGGCAGGGAGTCACTCCTAAGGTACAAGAAAAAGGCAAATGGGTTACAGTCAGGGGACGGAAAGGGAACCGGCAGGCAGTGCAGGGATCCCCTGTGGCTATTCACCTCAACAATAAATGTACCATTTTGGATACTATGGGGGGACTTACCAGGGAAAGCAGTAGGGTAGAGTGATCTGGCACAGCGTCTGTCCCTGCTGCTCAGAAGGGAAAGGGGAAGAGGAGCAGAACAGTAGTCATTGGGGACTCCATAGTTAGCGGTACAGATAGGAGGGTCTGGGGGGACGAGAGAGCCTCACGGTTGTTGTGTTGCCTCCCAGGTGCCAGAGTTCGAGATGTCACTGATCGTGTTTTTGGGATCCTTAAGGGGGAGAGGGAGCAGCCCCAAATCTTGGTCCACATAGGCACCAATGACATAGGTAGGAAGAGAGATGGGGATTAAAGGCAGAAATTCAGGGAGCTAGCATGGAAGCTTAGAGCTAGGACGAACAGAATTGTTGGCTCTTGTTTCTTGCCAGTGCCACGTGCTAGTGAGGCAAGGAACAGGGAGAGAGAGAAGGTGAACACGTGGCTGCAGGAATGGTGCAGGAGGGAGGGTTTTGGATTCTTGGATAATTGGGGCTCTTTCTGGGGTAGGTGGGACCTCTACAAGCAGGATGGGCTTCATCTGAAATAGAGGGGTACCAATCTCCTGGGGGGGGGGGGGGGAGTGGAATTCGCTAAGGCTATTGGGGTGGGTATAAACTAATCCAGCAGGGGGGTGGGAACCAAAATTGTAGTTCAAGTATGGAAAGGGTTGAGAGTAGGCAGGTCTAAAATCAAGTTTCAGGGACCCAAGATGGCACCGGTAAGCAAGAAGTTGGTTTGAAGTGTGTCTACTTCAACGCCAGGAGCATCCGGAATAAGGGGTGTGAACGTGTAGCATGGGTTGGTACCTGGGACTTCAATATTGTGGCCATTTTGGAGACATGGTTAGAGCAGTGACAGGAATAATTGTTGCAGGTTCCAGGATTTAGATGTTTCAGTAAGAACAGAGAAGATGGTAAAAGAGGGGGAGGTGTTACATTTTTTGTCATGGACAGTATTGCAGTTGCAGAAAGGATGTTTGAGGACTCGTAAACTGAGTTGGTATGGGCTGAAGTTAGAAACAGGAAAGGAGAGGTCACCCCTTTGGGAGTTTTATATAGGCCTCCGAATAGTTCCAGATATGTAGAGGAAAGGATAGCAAAGATGATTCTCGATAGGAGTGACAGAGAGAGGGTAGATGTAATGGGGACTTCAAATTTTGAAATATTGAACGGGAACACTATAGTGTTTTGTCAGATTTTGTCCAGTGTGTGCAGGAGGTCTTCCTGACACAGTATATAGACAGGCCAACAAGGGGCGAAGCCACATTAGTTTTGATACTGGGTAATGAGCCTGGTCAGGTGTTAGACTTGGAAGTAGGTGAGCACTTTGGTGATAGCAATCACAATTCTGTTACGTTTACTTTAGTGATAGAAAGAGATAGGTATATACCACTGGGTAAGAGTTACAGCTGGGGGAAAGGCAATTACGATGCCATTAGGCAAGATTTAGGAAGCATATGATGGGGAAGGAAACTGCTGGGGATGGGCACATTAGAAATGTGGAGCTTATTCAATGAAAAGCTACTGTGTGTCCTTGATATGTATGTATCTGTCAGACAGGGAGGAAGCTGTAGAGTGTGAGAGCGTTGGTTTACGAATGAATTGGAATCTCTGGTCAAGAGGAAGACGGTGACTTATATTAGGATGGGATGTGAAGGCTCAGTTAGGGCACTTGAGGGTTACAAGGTAGCCAGGAAAGACGTAAAGAGAGAGCTTTGGAATGCTTTGCCTGCAACAGTAGTAGATTCGCCAACTTTAAGCACATTTAAGGCGTCATTGTACAAGCATATGGACTTAAATGGAATAGTGTAAGTTAGATAGGCTTCAGATTGGTATGACAGGTTGGCGCAACATCGAGGGCCGAAGGGCCTGTACTGCGCTGTAGTGTTCTATGTTCTATGTTCTCCTATATCCTCCGACTCCTGGCGCAAGTTGCCTCCACTATCCTGATGAGCCCTACCCTCACTAATCTTGTTCCTCACAAAAGTATAGAACATCTTAAGTTTTACCTTAATTCTACTCACCAAGTCTTTTTCATGCCCACTGCTCGCTCTCCTGAGATTATTCTTCACTTCCTTCCTGACGACCTTGTAACCCTCTAGAGCCCTGTCTGATCCTTGCCTACTTAACCCTAAGTCATTTTCCTCCTTCCTCTTGAGATATTCTACATCCATTGATACAACGGAGATATGGAGCTGCAAATGGATTGGAGCTGCACATCCTGTCACTTCCAGCATGGGCTGCAGGTTTCCCCTCGCTGGGCAGTGATCTAACACAGTGTTACTGAACAATGCACTGGGATGGTGTACACAGCTCTACATGCTTGTAGGGTAACTCCTCTTGGTTTACAGATCCATGCCCTGGGGTGGCATACACTGATCTACATGCTGGGAGGGTAAATGCTCCTGGTTTACATAACAATTCACTGCTGTTCAATGCATAGCTCCCAGTGCTAGAGAGGCAGTTCATGGACTGGCGTGGTCTGCACAAATTGCTGGGTTGTATTGAGCAGTACACTAGCCTGGTCTGATCACTGCTACATGCTGCACAGATATATCACCTGGATTATGGTGTCTGATTCTGTGATGTGGATTTCAGCTGATTTGTCACCACATTTACTTTATATTCTTATTTTTGTTATTGGACCTGAGATAGTACTACTCATCTGGTTAATCCCATTTTTCTGAGAAGAGCCACGTTTACTGAACTTGTCGAACAAGTAATCATCCAATTATAACATGAATATCCGTGCTTCTGTACCTTAACCTGGCCGTTGGTGCTCATATACCTGGAACACGGGGGAAATCATTATGAAGCTCAGAAACAATGTGGAAAACGTATGGCTCGTGGTCTTCTGTACGTCCCGGCTGTGGGTCCCATTTGGATCCCTAGTGTATCGAGAGCTGGCATTGCGAAGCTCAGAAACAATGAGATGGTATGTGTCAGACTGCTGTTCACTTCCCGGTGTGTTCCATGTGGTGCTCCATAGACAGCGGAGTGTGTGCTGGGCTGTTGTTCACTTCCAGGTGTGTTCCATGTAGTAGTCCATAGACAGGGAGGTGAGTGCTGGGCTGTTGTTCATTGCATGGTGTGCCCTATGTGGTGATCCATGGACAGGAGTTATGTGTTGACTATTGCTCACTTCCCGGTGTATCTCAATTACTGCTCCATGGGCGGGCGGGGGATGTGTTTGGCTGCTGATCACTTCCCAGTGTGCCCCATGTGGTGATCCAGGGACGGGGGGTGGGTGTGTGATTGGATGGTTTTCACTTCCCGGTGTGCCCCATGTGGTGATCCGTCACAGGGAGGTTGTGTGTGCTGGGCTATTGTTCACTTCCCGGAGTGTCCCATGTGGTGATCTATGGAGATGGATGTGTGTGTGCTGGGCTAGTGTTCACTTCCTGGTGTGTCCCATGTGGTGATCTATGGAGATGGATGTGTGTGTGCTGGGCTAGTGTTCACTTCCTGGTGTGTCCCATGTGGTGATCCATGGACAGGGAGGTGTGTGTGCTGGGCAAGTGTTCACTTCCCGGTGTGCCACGTTTGGTGAACCATGAACAGTGGTGTGTGTGTTTGGCTGGTGTTCACTTCCCGGTGTGTCCCATATGGTGATCATGGACAGCGGTGTGTGTGTGTGCTGGGCTGCTGCTCACTTCCCGGTGTGCCCCATGTGGTGATCCATGGACAGGGATGTCTGTGCTGTGTTATTGTTCACTTCCTGGTCTGCCCCATGTGGTGATCCATGGACAGGCGTGTCTGTGCTGGGCTATTGTTCACTTCCCGGTGTGCCCCATGTGGTGATCCATGGACAGTGGTGTATGTGTGCTGGGCTGTTATTCACTTCCCAGTGTGCCCCATGTGGTGATCCATGGACAGGTGTGTGTGTGTCCTGGGCTATTGTTCACTTCCCAGTGTGCCCCATGTGGTGATCCATGGACAGGTGTGTGTGTGTCCTGGGCTATTGTTCCCTTCCCAGTGTGCCCTATGTGGTGATCCATGGACAGGTGTTCCGGCAGCTTTAGACACGCCTTTGAACCTTGGACTGTGCGTGTCCACGGAACACCTGCGCTTGTCCCTCTCAGATGATTTTGTCGTCAGTAACACGAGGAAATCTCTCGAGTATAATTGTAAAAGAGCAGGCATATAACTTGTAGCTGAGGGGCTTCTGACTGATTCGTGTTAATGAAGAGTTAGTGGATGGTTTGCCAGAGGTCGTGCTCCGACATTCCGGGACACCTGAGGATTTGGTGACCCAACTCTGGATGGACCATAGGGACTGTAATTACAACACCTGCATCTGTAAGGTGAACAATAAGTGGAGCAGAGCCTGCACAGAGAGGAACATCTGAAACCAGGGAGTGAGTGTCCTTGGGCAAAGGGATCTGCTGTATCCACACCGGGTTTTCCAGGAACAGCTTCCCAAGTTACATTTAACTCAGGAGCAGAGTGTGTGCGGACACTGATTGAACAAGGAGCTGGTCACAGAGCAGTGTCACCTCCTTCAACACTATCTGCAGCTTCATACCAGGGGTTGGATGGTGCTGCCAGTGGCTGTTAGGGTCACTGTTTCACTCAGCTTCTATGATCCCGAACTTTCCAGGCAGGAGTGGGTGACAGATCCATCATCTCCCAGTATGCCGACGTCAACATCACCATTTGGAGACGGAGGATATATATGGTGGTTGTGAGCAGTGGGGTCCCTGGGAACATCAGGAAGATGGAGAAACACTTCCTGTGTCTGATCGGGTCAGAATGAACCCTCCAGTACACACTGCATCACTAGGTCCTGTAGTATTTTTTCGTATCAGTAACATACTACCTACTATTCTTCCTAAAGAACATGACAGATTATATATTATCTTTAATCCCTTTTGCTAAACTTTTATCCATTGACTTCACCTGTCCATATCCAATTACAGACTCTCCACCTTCCCTTGATAATTTAGTTTCCTGGTTATCTTAGTTTAATCGGCATACATAGTTACAGTACATTTGTTCCACTCCTCTTGATCATTGATTCAGATTGGAAAGAGCTGTATACCAAGCCCTGGTCACTGTGTGACTCCACTGGTGACGTTCTGTCAAACTGACTAAGGTTGATTTTTCCAGAGTGCCTGCTTCCCGTCTGATAACCAGTTCTCCCCCATTTATATGTAACAAATTCGAAGTGCTGAATAAGAACGAGGAGCATCAGTTCGGCAATCCAACCCCCTAGGCCTCTTCCGACATTGAATACAATCGTCGCTGATGTCATTGCGGCTTCAGTTCCGCGTTCCTGTCCGATCTCCAGATTCCTTCATTTACTCAATATCCCAGCACCTACTGCACTGTGGGGAGGTGAATTACACTGATTCCCAACCCTGTGACAGAAGTATGTTCTCCTCACCCCTGCTTCACTTCTCCCCCACCTCATCCTAAAACTATGGTTTTAGGATCGGTCGAGATTGTCCCACTTGAGGAAATATCAACTTCACATCTACATTGTCAATCACCTTTAACATCGTCCAGACCTCCGACATCTCCTCTCATTTTTCTATACTCCAGGCAATATTGTCCTGAACTGCTCAATCTCTCTTCAAAGGATAAACTCCACATCTCTGGAGTAAATTGAGTAAACCACTTTCTGAACTGCCTCCATGGCAAATACATCGCTCCTACAGTCAGGACACCAAGACTACACACAGAACTCAGTTGCGATCTCACACCTCCCTCCCTTTATAATCCATTGTTTTAGAAATAAATGCCAAAGTTGCACTTGCCTTTCACATTATTTGCTGTACCTACGTCGGAATATTCTGTCGAATGGACGCGGACAACCAGATCCCTCTGTACCTAATCATTTAGAAGTCTCTCTCCATTTGGATAATAATTTGCCTTTCTGCTACACTAATCCAAACGGATACACTCATACTTTTCGTTGTTCAGTTTCTTCTGTCAAATGTTGCCCCAACCTATCCATATACATTTTCTAACTTCTTACATCTTCATTGCAATTTCTCACCTGAGTTAGTGTCATCTGTTAATTGGTTATAACATGTTCTATCCTCTCAACTACTTAAGACTATAGATTGTAAATAATTGGGGCATGGGGACCAAGACATATAGTTTCCTAAAAGTTGAATTTTGCCAACTGAAAATTACCCCTATTTTTCCATCTCACTGCATTTTGTAGCTTCACTAAGCCTGTACCAAGTTGATAAATTACTTTTACCCACAAACGATCTTATTCTGCAGATTTATCATTTGTGCAGAGCTATTCAATGCCTTCTGGAAGTCCAAATATTTCATCTCTCGGATCCCCATGATCGAAATCATGTTGATTCTGATGGATTGTGGTTTGACTTTGCAAATGTCTTGTCATTAATTCCTGAATAATGGACTTTACCAATATTTCTTAAATTCGAACAGTTTTCTCACTACTATATTCCATCGTGAAGGTGATAATTCTAAATTCTTACTGCTCTATAATCTCTTTGTTTGCTCCAATCCTGTGTAATTGGCACATGGCGTGAAATGACCTGCTCTGATTGCTCTGTAAGAGATCTGAGTCGCTGAATGGACTCATTCTCTTCCTTGTGCACAAGGTCGGTGGGCTGATGTCTTTCTGGTGTTCCACATCACACTCTCGATGGTCTGCCTTTCCTCCTCCTGTTGATGCGTAAGAGTTGTGAGGGATTATGCAACCTTCCTGTTGCTGTGTCACAGTTTGAGGGGCAGAAAACAACTTATCATATTCCTCCATCACAGGCTGGAGATACTGAATGGCCTCTCCTGCATCCCGGTTATAGGACTGAGGGAATGATTGGCCGTCTTCTGTTCCCATACACGGGACACGTGAGGTAAACTTCTTTCTCCTTTCCTATAAGAAATCTTATAGGTAGCATCCTTCTCCAATTCCCGTGCAACAGTCTCGATGGGATTGAATAACCTCCTGGTATCCCAGTGCACCAATCTCCAGTCCCTCTTCCAGTTCCTATGTTACAGACTTGAGGAGGCTGAATAGACTGATCCTATTGCTGCATAACAGGATACTGGTGTGCATGGCCTACTCTGGGCCCAGTGTTATCGACTCGAGGAGCTAACTGGCCTCCTCCCATAACTGTATATCAGGCTCCAGGGACTGAATAGCCTCTTCCTGTGCTGTTGTAACAGGGTCAATGTCCTTTGAGGCACAACCTCCTAATAAATGACAGAAGACGCTGAACGAGAGAGTGCCTGTACTCTGAAGCACTCTCGTCTCCATATCTGACTTACAGAGATGAACTATGAATATAGTCTTTTTTCTGTATCAAGTCCTGAAGCTGAAAGTAACAAAAGAGGTCCCTCCCGGATACCTCATATTCCTGGCTCAGCTGCTCAAAATTCATCATGACCTCCCTGTCAAAAAAATCTCCCAAACAGGAAACTCATCTGGACTCCCAGAGCCTAAAGCCGGAATCCATAAATCCCACTGGAATCCTACCAATCCTACAATGGGAGTGAAAGCCGAAGTTTTTGTTTTGTAAAGTGCCCTCAACTTGTCCCATCATTCTCCATGCTTTCACTGTGTTAGGGACAATCGGTTTCTGCAATTTTCCATAACAGTCCTCATCTTGTCCATGAACAACAGATTAATGAGGGGACAATTTGCCTAGAAGGCCTCGATGTCCAGCTAAAGTGACCATGGGTCCTGACAAGTCCAATCAGCCACATCGGAAAGCAAGGAACTTGGTCGGTATTTCTTAAACTATGGAAAATCTACACGCCCCCATTCACTGTGGAAGCTGCAATTTGTCCAGGTTAATAGGAGGCCATCTGTGACGCCAGATGACAGATCAAAGCCAACTGTTAATCCTCTGTAGCGCCTGCCTAGGCAGCGTCAAAGGGAGAATTGGCATGGGGTATCATAAACAAGGAGGGACATTCATTTTAACCTAAGCTAACCCAAACAGAATATGTCTTATATTCTGTCTTATATTCTCTAGCAACTGCACGAAGTTAGCTTTATATAATTAATTGAAGGCTTGGATGATAACAATACCTAAACCTCCTTGTGACCATCTGGAAGGGAATCAGATTCCATCCCAAGGTCGGATACTCCAATAAGACCCCCAACAGGGATGGCCTCCGATCTCATAAAATTGATTTTATACCCTGAGAAAGATCCAAATAAATTAATCATTCGTATTAAACAGGACACAGATACCATTGGGTTAGTCAGAAAGAGAGGAACGCCATTTGATCTTATTCCTTCCTGGTCCGACCTCCTTGCCAGTGATATTGGCGTCCCCCTCTACCCCCCCCGGGACGCCACCAGCTCAATCATTAATGTAAATGATAACAGTGAAAGTGGGCAACTTTGTTGGATGCCACTGTCAATACTAAAATTGTCAGACCTTATACCATTAGTGAAATCCGCTGCTTTCAGGTCACTATATAACACTGCCACCCACCTGGTGAAGACCCCTCCAAGTCCAAACCATTCAAGGACATAAAAGATGCACATCTACACCATCCAGTCAAGTGCTATCTCTGCGTCCAGGGAGACTACCGAACCTGGAATCGAACCTTGCTGGCAGGCTGGAACCCTATTTACCACTGTTCTAATATTATCAGAGGACCTACGGCCCCTAATAAAAATGGTCCTCTTTCACTATGGACCTTCAAAGCCAGCATTTTCGACAAAATTTTGAAGTCCACGTTTAATAATGAAATAGGCACATACAAAGTGCAATCCTCTGGGACTTTCCCTCTCTTGAGAATAAGATGAATATATCCTTCTCTCAAAGAGGATGGGAGGCAGTCCTGACTGTACAAATAATTGTACATTTCCAACATTGGCCCAGCCAGTATGTCTATGAACTCCTTCTAAATGTCACTCTGAAAGTCCATCTGGGCCGGGGGCTTTACCACTCTGGAGCTGCCTCATTGTCTCCTGTATCTCTCTGATTATGAGAGGGGCATTCTAAAGAGACGCCTGCTCTGAACTTACACCTGGGAGGTCCAAGGTCTTATTAAAGGACTCCATCGTCGCCAATCTGTCCTCCCAGCCCGCTGAATGGAACAACCCAGAGTAGAGCTTCCTGAACGCTGCATTAATCGTTTTGGGATCGCGGGTGATACTAGCAGCAATCTTCTTGCTGGCCAAGTACGCCTCGTATCTACCTGGTTATCACCATGCTCGAATACCTTCTGTTTCACAAAGGAAATCTCTCTCTTTGCTCTCTGGGTGAGTGCAGCATTCAGAGCAGTCCGGAGGGCTGTAATCTGCTGCAATTCAGTTATAGACAGTCTGACAAAATATGATGTGTCAGCTCTCTTCAGCCGAGCCTCAAGCATACGCTACTGTTCTCCCTCCTGCCGCTTCTGAGTCACCAAGTAAGAAATAATCAAATCCCTTGTATTGGCTTTGGCAGTCTCCCAGAGCACCGTCGGATTACTGGTCGTGCACCAAGTTCATGTTCCAAAACAAATTAAATTCCCCCCAAAAATACTCAATGAATTTGCGATCCTTCAGGAGGAAAGGATCACGTGCCAGTGCCGTGGGCCTGTCCCATCACCACCATCCTTGATCTCCATGTACACTGCCACATGATCAGAAATGGTTCCCAATTCTAAAGGACAGCATTTAATTTAAAAAGACCAATGAGGCAAACAACATGCCAATCCTAGTGAATCATTTATGTGGGTTAGAAAAAAAGGTGAAGTCCCTATCTTCAGGGTGAAGACATCTCACACATTCACCAACCCAGCTAGCTGTTCAGGTCCACCAGCTGCCTGGGTGGCGGGGAAAAACCTCCCATACCCCTCGACATCCTATCCACCTCGGGGTCTATACGTCAGTTAAATTCTCCCCTTAATTATACGACGTGCCCCACGGCTCAAGATGCTTCCAGCACCTGTTGTTCTCTATCGGGCTGGAGTTGCACAAAGACCGGACAGGGATACTGGTCCGATCCGGACCTGCACACTACGACCCAGTGGGCCTGCTCGACGCTCACCCAGTCTGCTCTGACTTGCAGTTTCAAAAATTGTGTGAGCCATTGTTCCAAGAAGCTGACGAGCTGGCTTTCTTGTTTCCGTTCCGGCAGCCTGACCAAGCTGATGTTCTTCTGACAGCTCTAATTTTCGAGGTCCTCGACCATCTGTACTAAGGCCTGCAACTACCATTCTAGGGCTTGGACCCGAACAGCTGAGGATTCCGCCATGGTTTCCAAAGCCGCATTCCACTCTTCCACCTCCACGACATGTGACCCGAGATGCTGGATCTCCTGGTCATGCTTCTCCAGCTTGGCTGAGATCAATTCCAGCATGGTTCAGGTCTCCTCCATAACCAGGGTAAAATCGGATCCATTTCGAAAGCAAGGGGGTAATCAGTTTGTGAAACTGGGGGACATTGATAGTCTGTAACACGAGAGCTTCATATCTGTTTTAGTTGGGAGAAGGAAGATGCAGGTACAGATTCAAGAAGATGGACTGGGAAGCTCTCGAACAGATTGATATAAGATGCAAGTTGGGATTGATGGTTTTGGATAATATAAAGCCCAGATGAGTTGTATCGCAGGATGCTGTTGGAGACAGGAGAGGAAATGTCCTGACCTCAATGTTTTAGTCAAATCTGACCACACAAGGGAGGTGCTAGAGGACTGGAGAACAGCTATGTGGTCCCAAGTTACTGGAAAGGTGGTAGAGATAGACCGGTGTCTGGTGGTGTACCACAGCGAGCAGTGCAGTGTATCAAATTATTTGTGGTATTCATAAATGATGCAAATGTGAATGTGGAGGGGGTGGTGGGGGGTGGGGGCTAAGCATAATAAGTAATTTTTTGTTTGACACAAAGATTAGCCAGGTGGTTGGCAGTGAGGAGGAAGGCCTTATGTTACAGGAAGAGACAGATAGAATGGTCAGATGGTCAGATCAATGGCAGATGGAATAGAACCCTGATAAATATGAGGTGATGCACTTTGTAAGAAGTAACCAGGCAGGGAAGAATTCAATGAATAGCAGAACACTAGGGACGTCAGAGGGTGTTTCTCCACACATCCGTGAACGTGACTGGACAGTATAATAGCCAGTTAAGAAATCACACGGGACTATAGGCATAGTGTTTAATCATCGAGGCGACAAAATATGAGTTAAACATGCCATTGGTTAGGCCATAGATAGAATACTGTGTGCATTTCAGGCAGCCACATTACAGGAAGGGTTTTGGTTTCTCAGTAACACCAGAAACTATTGAGGTCTCCACAGAGTTGGACGCTTCAGTGGAAGTCTCCTGGCTGCAACTTTCTCTAAATTTTCACTTGATTTGTTTTCCCTCCTCGATTGGAGAACTGCATCTGAGAACCTGTGTCTGATCTTTCCTTTTTGACAAGTACATGTATCAGTACACTTAATTATTAATAGAGTCGAGGCCAACGCGTAACACGTGACTCCTTCACTTCCTGTGTAATTGGTCGGAGGCACTAAGTAGGCTATCTCTACACTTCTCCAATAATTTGATTGAGCTGAATGACTTCCTCATATTCCTGTGAAGCTAGCGTGAGGAGATGAATAATCTCCTCCTTTTATCTGTGGAAATGTGCCGTGTCCAGCAGCACTGTTGCATGAATGTTACCGATACTTCCAACAATACACGCCTAAATGTTGTCCAGGTCTTGCTGCACATGGACACAGACTAGTTCAGGAGCTGAAGGGGGACATTTTTTTCCTGCGATCTTCTGTAAACGCCCCTACTTCTAATCTTATGGTGGGGGCAAGAAAGTTATAAAGCAGCTGAAGATGTTTGTGCTGAGGAAGCTACCTTGAGGAAAGTTTGCAGATTTGTTTAGGACTGCATGGATTTTTGTACCCAAACCACAATCATTGTGCGTTATGCTTTAAATCATTCTAACCAGGGAAGTTTACAACTCATTCCCATTAAGTGCGATCCTTGTCAGGCTCCTTGAGACCATCCTTAGTTAAATGATGCCTTGATGTCAGGGCTGGTCACTCTTCCCTGAGCCTTTGTGTTCACGTCTTTTGCTCATATCTATAGGTCACAGTGTGAGGGCGGGGAGTGCTTTTCGACCAATCAGAGTTGAGGGCTCAGACACGAATTGGACACAAAAGAGGATATTAGACCTTATTATCTTATTGTGGGAGAAGATCTGCTTGTGCTTGTGCTTGTGGGCGAGGAGGGTGGGTGGCCCCTGGATGAATGACATATCCCTGTTTGTCGCCTTCTCACGTTCTATTATTGGAAAGTAGAGGCTGTTATTTTCCTGGAAGCTCTGTTGTTGAATATTACCAGATTGTCTGGACAATCACTGGATGAGGAATGAGGGCTGTATTCACAGTGAAACTGGATCTACAACTTGACCAACAAACGAAACACAGGTTGCAGAAAGGGGAAGCTCAGTTAGGAGTGATGAAGACCCTTTTTCATAGCCCTGCCTGGGTTAAACTACTACATTTTAAAACCAGACCAAACTCGGTTTGACAGTTTTGAGGGGCTGAATGGTCTCCTCTGTTTCTGAGAAAGGAGTAAATAGGCTCTAATTGCTCATGTCTAGCAGGCTTGATGGGCTGAATGGAACACAGAAACATGGACTGAGGAGCAGGAGTGGGTCATTCGACACTTTGAGCCTTCTCTACCAGGGACTGAGATTGTGGCTGATCAAGTTGTGGTCTCAGCTCCACTTTCCTGTCTGTGTGCTATTATCCAAGAATCACTTCTCTGTCCAATATTTAACTAACTCAGCATTGACTAAATATAAACAAAGAGACATCTCAAACTTGTGGGGAAGAGAATTCCCACTTGAAATGCCTGTTTAGAATTTCTGCTCATCCCTCTTATAGAGTCATAAAGCATATAATGTGTAAGTGCTGACCAGATGTCCCATTATGATCGAGTCTGATTTGAAAGTATTTGTCTCACATTCATCTAAACCTCCTTGTTCAGATACCCATCAAGATGCCAGTCTCCACCACTTCCTCTGGGAGATAATTCCATATTGACACCTCCCTCTGTATGAAAGCATTGTATCTAAGCTCCCTCTAAATTATTTCCCCTCGTACCTTAAAACAGGCCTCCAGTCTGAAACACAATCCTCTACCAACCTCTGTCTCCTCCCTTCAATCTAATTTTGTATTCAATTGGCTTGTGTGCGCTGGTTCTCATGTGAGCTAATCTTACTAACTTGCCTAATATGCAGAATCTTGTCAAACAACTTGTTCCAATCTGTATGGAAAACATCTGCAACACTGCATTCATCAATCTACTTTGTCAGCTCTTTAAAAAACTCAGTCAAATTCGTACAACGCGATTTCTCATGCAAAAAGCCATGGTGTCTATCGCCAATCAATCCTTGCCTTTGAAAATGCATGCAATTGGAGATCCCTCAGAATCCCCTTCAACAACTCACCCACCACTGATGTCAGGCTCACTGGTCCAGAGTTCCTTGGGTTGTTGGGGAACTGTTTTATTTTCTAAAGCCACTGCTCCATTGGTCACAGCAAATTATCGGTGTAATCATTTTGATGATATGGCCAATGTTATCGGTCTCACACTGGATCAGGGTCATCCTCAGAAGAGGTCAGGTTGATTTCCTTCATTTGTTAAAACAACAAATTCATGACGAAAACAAAGTTCCTCAAACTTTGATGGAAAAGTGAATGTCAAACAGAATAGAAATTTTAATAAAAATCTACATTGACATTTCCATTTCTGAAAATACAGAGGAGCACAAACACAGACAGACACAGATACATACACAGATACATACACAGACACATACACAGATACATATACAGATACATACACAGATACATACAGAGATACACACACAGATACATACACAGATACATACACAGATACATACACAGACACACACACAGATACATACACAGACACACACAGATACATACACAGATACATACACAGACACACACACAGATACATACACAGACACACACAGATACATACACAGATACATACACAGATACATACACAGATACATACACAGATACACACACAGATACATACACAGATACATACACAGATACATACACAGATACACACACAGATACATACACAGATACACACAGAGATACACACACAGATACATACACAGATACACACACAGATACACACACAGATATACACACAGATACACACACAGATACACACACAGATACACACACAGATACATACACATTTACATACACAGATACACACACAGATATACACACAGATACACACACAGATACATACACGGATACATACACAGACACACACACAGACACACACACAGATACATACACAGATACATACACAGACACACACACAGATACATACACAGACACACACACAGATACAAACACAGATACATACACAGACACACACACAGACACACACACAGATACACACACAGATACATACACAGACACACACACAGATACATACAGAGACACATACACAGATACATGCACAGACACATACACAGATACACACACAGATACATACACAGATACACACACAGATACACACACAGATACATACACAGATACACACACAGATACACACACAGACATACACACAGATACATACACAGATACATACACAGATACATACACAGATACATACCCAGACACACACACAGAAACACACACACACACACACACACACAGATACATACACAGATACATACACAGATACATTCACAGACACACACACAGATACATACACAGATACATACACAGATACATACACAGACACACACACAGACACATACACAGATACATACACAGATACATGCACAGACACACACACAGATATATACACAGACACACACACAGACACACACACAGACACACACACAGACACACACACAGATACATACACAGACACGCACACAGATACACACACAGACACACACACAGATACATACACAGATACATACACAGATACATACACAGATACATACACAGACACACACACACAGATACACATACAGACACACACAGATACATACACAGATACATACACAGACACATACACAGATACATACACAGACACACACACAGATACATACACAGATATATACACAGATACATACACAGATACACACACAGACACACACACAGATAAAAACACAGACACACACAGATACATACACAGATACATACACAGACACACACACAGATACACACACAGACACACACAGATACATACACAGATACATACACAGACACACACACAGATACACACACAGATACATACACAGATACATACACAGATACATACACAGATACATACACAGACACACACACACAGATACATACACAGATACATACACAGACACACACACAGACACACACACACAGATACATACACAGATACATACACAGACACACACACAGACACACACACAGACACATACACAGATACATACACAGACACATACACAGACACACACACAGATACATACACAGACACACACACAGATACACACACAGACACACACAGAGATACATACACAGATACATACACAGACACATACACAGACACACACACAGATACACACACAGATATATACACAGACACACACAGATACATACACAGATATATACACAGATACATACACAGATACATACACAGATACACACAGATACATACACAGATACACACACAGATACATACACAGACACACACACAGATACATACACAGATACACACACAGATACATACACAGACACACAAACAGATACATACACAGACACACACACAGATACACACAAAGACACACACACAGATACATACACAGATACATACACAGATATACATACAGACACACACACAGACACACAGACACACACACAGATACACACACAGACACACACACAGATACATACACAGACACACACACAGATACACACACAGACACACACAGATACACACACAGACACACACAGATACATACACAGATACACACACAGATACATACACAGACACACACACAGATACACACACAGACACACACAGATACATACACAGACACACACACAGTTACATACACAGACACGCACACAGATACACACACAGACACACACAGATACATACACAGACACACACACAGATACATACACAGATACACACACAGATACACACACAGACACACACAGATACACACACAGATACATACACAGATACATACACAGATACATACACAGATACATACACAGACACACACAGACACACACACACAGATACATACACAGATACACACACAGATACAGACACAGATACACACACAGATACATACACAGATACATACACAGATACATACACAGATACATACACAGATACATACACAGACACACACACAGATACATACACAGATACACACACAGATACATACACAGATACATACACTGACACACACACAGACACACACACAGATACACACACAGACACACACACAGATACACACACAGACACACACACAGATACATACACAGATACACACTCAGATACATAAACAGATACATACACAGACACACACACAGACACATACACAGATACATACACAGACACACACACAGATACATACACAGATACACACACAGACACACACACAGATACATACACAGACACACACACAGATACATACACAGATACATACACAGATACATACACAGACACACACACAGATACATACACAGATACATACACAGACACACACACAGATACATACACAGATACATACACAGATACATACACAGACACACACACAGATACATACACAGATACATACACAGACACACACACAGATACATACACAGATACACACACATTCTTACACAGACACACACACAGATACATACACAGACACACACACAGATACATACACAGATACATACACAGATACATACACAGACACACACACAGATACATACATAGATACATACACAGATACACACACAGATACATACACAGACACAGATACATACACAGACACACACACAGATACATACACAGACACACACACTGATACACACACAGATACATACACAGATACATACACAGACACACACACACAGATACATACACAGACACACACACAGACACACACACAGATACATACACAAACACACACACAGATACATACACACACACAGACACAGATACACACACAGATACATACACACAGATACACACACAGACACACACACAGATACATACACAGACACACACACACACACACACACACACAGACACACACACAGACACATACACAGACACACACACACACAGACACACACACAGATACATACACAGACACACACACACACACACACACAGACACACACACAGATACATACACAGATACACACACAGACACACACACAGATACATACACAGACACACACAGATACATACACAGACACATACACAGATACATACACAGACACACACACAGATACACACACAGACACACACACAGGTACATACACAGACACACACAGATACATACACAGACACACACACAGATACACACACAGACACACACACAGATACATACACAGGCTCACACAGATACATACACAGACACACACACAGATACACACACGGACACACACACAGATACATACACAGACACACACACAGATACAAACACAGACAGACACAGATACATACACAGACACACACACAGATACATACACAGACACACACACAGATACATAAACAGACACACACACTGATACACACAAAGACACACACACAGATACATACACAGATACATTCACAGATACATACACAGATATACACACAGACACACACACAGACACACACAGACACACACACAGACACACACACAGATACACACACAGATACATACACAGACACACACACAGATACACACACAGACATACACAGATACACACACAGACACACACAGATACATACACAGATACACACACAGATACATACACAGATACATAAACAGACTCACGCACAGATACATACACAGATAAACACACAGATACATACACAGACACACACACAGATACATACACAGACACAGATACATACACAGATCCACACACAGATACATGCACAGACACAGACACTGACACACACACAGATACATACACAGATACATACACAGATACATAAACAGACTCACGCACAGATACATACACAGATAAACACACAGATACATACACAGACACACACACAGATACATACACAGACACAGATACATACACAGACACACACAGACACACACACAGATACATACACAGATACACACACAGATACACACACAGATACACACACAGATACATACACATATACATACACAGATACATACACAGACACACACAGACACACACACAGATACACACACAGATACATACACAGATACATACACTGACACACACACAGACACACACACAGATACACACACAGACACACACACAGATACACACACAGACACACACACACAGATACATACACAGATACACACTCAGATACATACACAGATACATACACAGACACACACACAGACACATACACAGATACATACACAGACACACTACAGATACATACACAGATACACACACAGACACACACACAGATACATACACAGACACACACACAGATACATACACAGATACATACACAGATACATACACAGACACACACACAGATACATACTCAGATACATACACAGACACACACACAGATACATACACAGATACATACACAGATACATACACAGACACACACACAGATACATACACAGATACATACACAGACACACACACAGATACATACACAGATACACACACATACATACACAGACACACACACAGATACATACACAGACACACACACAGATACATACACAGATACATACACAGATACATACACAGACACACACACAGATACATACACAGATACATACACAGATACACACACAGATACATACACAGACACAGATACATACACAGACACACACACAGATACATACACAGACACACACACTGATACACACACAGATACATACACAGATACATACACAGACACATACACAGACACACACACAGACACACACACAGATACATACACAGACACACACACAGATACATACACACACACAGACACAGATACACACACAGATACATACACACAGATACACACACAGACACACACACAGATACATACACAGACACACACACACACACACACAGACACACACAGATACATACACAGACACACACACACACACAGACACACACACAGATACATACACAGACACACACACAGATACACACACAGACACACACACAGATACATACACAGACACACACAGATACATACACAGACACATACACAGATACATACACAGACACACACACAGATACACACACAGACACACACACAGGTACATACACAGACACACACAGATACATACACAGACACACACACAGATACACACACAGACACACACACAGATACATACACAGGCTCACACACAGATACATACACAGACACACACACAGATACAAACACAGACAGACACAGATACATACACAGACACACACACAGATACATACACAGACACACACACAGATACATAAACAGACACACACACTGATACACACAAAGACACACACACAGATACATACACAGATACATTCACAGATACATACACAGATATACACACAGACACACACAGACACACACACAGACACACACACAGATACACACACAGATACATACACAGACACACACACAGATACACACACAGACATACACAGATACACACACAGACACACACAGATACATACACAGATACACACACAGATACATACACAGATACATAAACAGACTCACGCACAGATACATACACAGATAAACACACAGATACATACACAGACACACACACAGATACATACACAGACACAGATACATACACAGATCCACACACAGAAACATGCACAGACACACACACTGATACACACACAGATACATACACAGATACATACACAGACACACACACAGATACATACACAGACACACACACAGACACACACACAGATGCATACACAGACACACACACAGATACATACACACACACAGACACAGATACACACACAGATACATACACACAGATACACACACAGACACACACACAGATACATACACAGACACACACACACACACAGACACACACACAGATACATACACAGACACACACACACAGACACACACACAGATACATACAAAGACACACACACAGATACACACACAGACACACACACAGATACATACACAGACACACACAGATACATACACAGACACATACACAGATACATACACAGACACACACACAGATACACACACACAGACACACACACAGGTACATACACAGACACACACAGATACATACACAGACACACACACAGATACACACACAGACACACACACAGATACCTACACAGGCTCACACAGATACATACACAGACACACACACAGATACACACACAGACACACACAGATACAAACACAGACAGACACAGATACATACACAGACACACACACAGATACATACACAGACACACACACAGATACATAAACAGACACACACACAGATACACACAAAGACACACACACGGATACATACACAGATACACACACAGATACATACACAGATAAACACACAGACACACACACAGACACACACAGACACACACACAGACACACACACAGATACACACACAGATGCATACACAGACACACACACAGATACACACACAGACATACACAGATACACACACAGACACACACAGATACATACACAGATACACACACAGATACATACACAGACACAGACACAGATACACACACAGACACACACAGATACATACACAGACACACACACAGATACATACACAGACACACACACAGATACATACACAGATATACAGACAGATACACACACAGACATACACAGATACACACACAGACACACACACAGAAACATACACAGACACACACACAGATACATACACAGATACATACACAGATACATACACAGACACACACACACAGATACACACACAGACACACACAGATACATACACAGATACACACACAGACACACACAGATACATACACAGACACACACACAGATACATACACAGACACACACACAGATACATACACAGATATACAGACAGATACACACACAGACATACACAGATACACACACAGACACACACACAGAAACATACACAGACACACACACAGATACATACACAGATACATACACAGATACATACACAGACACACACACACAGATACACACACAGACACACACAGATACATACACAGATACATACACAGACACATACACAGATACATACACAGACACACACACAGATACATACACAGATACATACACAGATACATACACAGATACACACACAGACACACACACAGATACACACACAGACACACACAGATACATACACAGATACATACACAGACACACACACAGATACACACACAGACACACACAGATACATACACAGATACATACACAGATACATACACAGATACATACACAGACACACACACACAGATACATACACAGACACACACACAGATACACACACAGATACATACACAGATACATACACAGATACATACACAGATACATACACAGACACACACACACAGATACATACACAGACACACACACAGACACACACACAGATACATACACAGATACATACACAGACACACACACAGACACACACACAGACACATACACAGATACATACACAGACACATACACAGACACACACACAGATACATACACAGACACACACACAGATACACACACAGACACACACACAGATACATACACAGATACATACACAGACACGTACACAGACACTCACACAGATACACACACAGATATATACACAGACACACACAGATACATACACAGATACATACACAGATACATACACAGATACACACAGATACATACACAGATACACACACAGATACATACACAGACACACACACAGATACATACACAGATATACACACAGATACATACACAGACACACACACAGATACATACACAGACACACACACAGATACACACAAAGACACACACACAGATACATACACAGATACATACACAGATACATACACAGATATACATACAGACACACACACAGACACACAGACACACACAGATACACGCACAGACATACACACAGATACACACACAGACACACACAGATACACACACAGACACACACAGATACATACCCAGACACACACACAGATACACACACAGACACACACAGATACATACACAGACACACACACAGATACATACACAGACACGCACACAGATACACACACAGACACACACAGATACATACACAGACACACACACAGATACATACACAGATACACACACAGATACACACACAGACACACACAGATACACACACAGATACATACACAGATACATACACAGATACATACACAGACACACACAGACACACACACAGATACACACACAGATACACACACAGATACATACACAGATACACACACAGATACATACACAGATACATACACAGATACATACACAGATACACACAGACACACACACAGATACATACACAGATACATACACAGATACATACACTGACACACACACAGACACACACACAGATACACACACAGACACACACACAGATACACACACAGACACACACACAGATACATACACAGATACATACTCAGATACATACACAGATACATACACAGACACACACACAGACACATACACAGATACATACACAGACACACACACAGATACATACACAGATACACACACAGACACACACACAGATACACACACAGACACACACACAGATACATACACAGATACATACACAGATACATACACAGACACACACACAGATACATACACAGATACATACACAGACACACACACAGATACATACACAGATACATACACAGATACATACACAGACACACACACAGATACATACACAGATACATACACAGACACACACACAGATACATACACAGATACACACACATACATACACAGACACACACACAGATACATACACAGACACACACACAGATACATACACAGATACATACACAGATTCATATACAGACACACACACAGATACATACACAGATACATACACAGATACACACACAGATACATACACAGACACAGATACATACACAGACACACACACAGATACATACACAGACACACACACTGATACACACACAGATACATACACAGATACATACACAGACACACACACAGATACATACACAGACACACACACAGACACACACACAGATACATACACAGACACACACACAGATACATACACACACACAGACACAGATACACACACAGATACATACACACAGATACACAGAAAGACACACACACAGATACATACACAGACACACACACAGATACATACACAGATACATACACAGATACGTACACAGATACACACACAGACACACACACAGATACACACACAGACACACACAGATACATACACAGATACATACACAGACACACACACAGATACATACACAGATATACAGACAGATACACACACAGACATACACAGATACACACACAGACACACACACAGAAACATACACAGACACACACACAGATACATACACAGATACATACACAGATACATACACAGACACACACACACAGATACACACACAGACACACACAGATACATACACAGATACATACACAGACACATACACAGATACATACACAGACACACACACAGATACATACACAGATACATACACAGATACATACACAGATACACACACAGACACACACACAGATACACACACAGACACACACAGATACATACACAGATACATACACAGACACACACACAGATACACACACAGACACACACAGATACATACACAGATACATACACAGACACACACACAGATACACACACAGATACATACACAGATACATACACAGATACATACACAGATACATACACAGACACACACACACAGATACATACACAGATACATACACAGACACACACACAGACACACACACAGATGCATACACAGATACATACACAGACACACACACAGACACACACACAGACACATACACAGATACATACACAGACACATACACAGACACACACACAGATACATACACAGACACACACACAGATACACACACAGACACACACACAGATACATACACAGATACATACACAGACACGTACACAGACACTCACACAGATACACACACAGATATATACACAGACACACACAGATACATACACAGATACATACACAGATACATACACAGATACACACAGATACATACACAGATACACACACAGATACATACACAGACACACACACAGATACATACACAGATATACACACAGATACATACACAGACACACACACAGATACATACACACACACACACACAGATACACACAAAGACACACACACAGATACATACACAGATACATACACAGATACATACACAGATATACATACAGACACACACACAGACACACAGACACACACAGACACACACACAGATACACACACAGACACACACACAGATACACGCACAGACATACACACAGATACACACACAGACACACACAGATACACACACAGACACACACAGATACATACCCAGACACACACACAGATACACACACAGACACACACAGATACATACACAGACACACACACAGATACATACACAGACACGCACACAGATACACACACAGACACACACAGATACATACACAGACACACACACAGATACATACACAGATACACACACAGATAAACACACAGACACACACAGATACACACACAGATACATACACAGATACATACACAGATACATACACAGACACACACAGACACACACACAGATACACACACAGATACACACACAGATACATACACAGATACACACACAGATACATACACAGATACATACACAGATACATACACAGATACACACAGACACACACACAGATACATACACAGATACATACACAGATACATACACTGACACACACACAGACACACACACAGATACACACACAGACACACACACAGATACACACACAGACACACACATAGATACATACACAGATACATACTCAGATACATACACAGATACATACACAGACACACACACAGACACATACACAGATACATACACAGACACACACACAGATACATACACAGATACACACACAGACACACACACAGATACATACACAGACACACACACAGATACATACACAGATACATACACAGATACATACACAGACACACACACAGATACATACACAGATACATACACAGACACACACACAGATACATACACAGATACATACACAGATACATACACAGACACACACACAGATACATACACAGATACATACACAGACACACACACAGATACATACACAGATACACACACATACATACACAGACACACACACAGATACATACACAGACACACACACAGATACATACACAGATACATACACAGATTCATATACAGACACACACACAGATACATACACAGATACATACACAGATACACACACAGATACATACACAGACACAGATACATACACAGACACACACACAGATACATACACAGACACACACACTGATACACACACAGATACATACACAGATACATACACAGACACACACACAGATACATACACAGACACACACACAGACACACACACAGATACATACACAGACACACACACAGATACATACACACACACAGACACAGATACACACACAGATACATACACACAGATACACACACAGACACACACACAGATACATACACAGACACACACACACACACAGACACACACACAGATACATACACAGACACACACACACACACACACAGACACACACACAGATACATACACAGACACACACACAGATACACACACAGACACACACACAGATACATACACAGACACACACAGATACATACACAGACGCATACACAGATACATACACAGACACACACGCAGATACACACACAGACACACACACAGGTACATACACAGACACACACAGATACATACACAGACACACACACAGATACACACACAGACACACACACAGATACATACACAGGCTCACACAGATACATACACAGACACACACACAGATACACACACAGACACACACACAGATACATACACAGACACACACACAGATACAAACACAGACAGACACAGATACATACACAGACACACACACAGATACATACACAGACACACACACAGATACATAAACAGACACACACACTGATACACACAAAGACACACACACAGATACATACACAGATACATACACAGATATACACACAGACACACACACAGACACACACAGACACACACACAGACACACACACAGATACACACACAGATACATACACAGACACACACACAGATACACACACAGACATACACAGATACACACACAGGCTCACACAGATACATACACAGATACACACACAGATACATACACAGATACATAAACAGACTCACGCACAGATACATACACAGATAAACACACAGATACATACACAGACACACACACAGATACATACACAGACACAGATACATACACAGATCAACACACAGATACATGCACAGACACACACACTGATACACACACAGATACATACACAGATACATACACAGACACACACACAGATACATACACAGACACACACACAGACACACACACAGATGCATACACAGACACACACACAGATACATACACACACAGACACAGATACACACACAGATACATACACACAGATACACACACAGACACACACACAGATACATACACAGACACACACACACACACACACAGACACACACAGATACATACACAGACACACACACTCACACAGACACACACACAGATACATACACAGACACACACACAGATACACACACAGACACACACACAGATACACACAGATACATACACAGACACATACACAGATACATACACAGACACACACACAGATGCACACACAGACACACACACAGGTACATACACAGACAGACACAGATACATAAACAGACACACACACAGATACACACACAGACACACACACAGATACATACACAGGCTCACACAGATACATACACAGACACACACACAGATACACACACAGATACACACACAGATACATACACAGATAAACACACAGACACACACACAGACACACACAGACACACACACAGACACACACACAGATACACACACAGATACATACACAGACACACACACAGATACACACACAGACATACACAGATACACACACAGACACACACAGATACATACACAGATACACACACAGATACATACACAGACACAGACACAGATACACACACAGACACACACAGATACATACACAGACACACACACAGAAACATACACAGACACACACACAGATACATACACAGATACACACACAGATACACACGCAGACACACACAGATATACACACAGATACATACACAGATACATACACAGATACATACACAGACACACACAGACACACACACAGATACATACACAGATACACACACACAGATACATACACAGATACATACACAGATACATACACAGATACATACAGAGATACATACACAGACACACACAGACACACACACAGATACATACACAGATACATACACAGACACATACACAGACACACACACAGATACATACACAGATACACACACAGATACACACACAGATACATACACAGACACACACACACAGATACATACACAGATACATACACAGATACATACACAGACGCACACACAGATACATACACAGATACACACACAGACACACACACAGATACATACACAGACACACACACAGATACAAACACAGACAGACACAGATACATACACAGACACACACACAGATACATACACAGACACACACACAGATACATAAACAGACACACACACTGATACACACAAAGACACACACACAGATACATACACAGATACATTCACAGATACATACACAGATATACACACAGACACACACACAGACACACACACAGACACACACACAGATACACACACAGATACATACACAGACACACACACAGATACACACACAGACATACACAGATACACACACAGACACACACAGATACATACACAGATACACACACAGATACATACACAGATACATAAACAGACTCACGCACAGATACATACACAGATAAACACACAGATACATACACAGACACACACACAGATACATACACAGACACAGATACATACACAGATCCACACACAGATACATGCACAGACACAGACACTGATACACACACAGATACATACACAGATACATACACAGACACACACACAGATACATACACAGACACACACACAGACACACACACAGATGCATACACAGACACAATCACAGACACACACACAGATACATACATACACACACAGACACAGATACACACACAGATACATACACACAGACACACACACAGATACATACACAGACACACACACACACACACACAGACACACACACAGATACATACACAGACACACACACACACACAGACACACACACAGATACATACACAGACACACACACAGATACACACACAGACACACACACAGATACATACACAGACACACACAGATACATACACAGACACATACACAGATACATACACAGACACACACACAGATACACACACAGACACACACACAGGTACATACACAGACAGACACAGATACATACACAGACACACACACAGATACACACACAGATACATACACAGGCTCACACAGATACATACACAGACACACACACAGATACACACACAGACACACACAGATACAAACACAGACAGACACAGATACATACACAGACACACACACAGATACATACACAGACACACACACAGATACATAAACAGACACACACACAGATACACACAAAGACACACACACGGATACATACACAGATACACACACAGATACATACACAGATAAACACACAGACACACACACAGACACACACAGACACACACACAGACACACACACAGATACACACACAGATACATACACAGACACACACACAGATACACACACAGACATACACAGATACACACACAGACACACACAGATACATACACAGATACACAGACAGATACATACACAGACACAGACACAGATACACACACAGACACACACAGATACATACACAGACACACACACAGAAACATACACAGACACACACACAGATACATACACAGATACACACACAGATACACACGCAGACACACACAGATATACACACAGATACATACACAGATACACACACACAGATACATACACAGATACATACACAGATACATACACAGATACATAGAGAGATACATACACAGACACACGCAGACACACACACAGATACATACACAGATACATACACAGACACATACACAGACACACACACAGATACATACACAGATACACACACAGACACACACACAGATACATACACAGACACACACACACACAGATACATACACAGATACATACACAGTTACATACACAGACGCACACACAGATACATACACAGATACATACACAGACACACACACAGATGCATACACAGATACACACACAGACACACACACAGATACATACACAGACACACACACATATACATACACAGATACATACACAGATACATACACAGACACACACACAGATACATACACAGATACATACACAGACACACACACACAGATACATACACAGATACATACACAGATACATACACAGACACACACACAGATACATACACAGATACATACACAGACACACACACAGATACATACACAGATACACACACAGATACATACACAGACAAACACACAGATACATACACAGATACATACACAGACACACACACAGATACATACACAAACACACACAGATACATACACAGATTCATACACAGATACATACACAGACACACACACAGATACATACACAGATACACACACAGACACACACACACAGATACATACACAGATACACACACAGATACATACACAGACACACACACAGATACATACACAGACACAGACACAGATACATACACAGACACCCACACAGATACATACACAGACACACACACTAATACACACACAGATTCATACACAGATACATACACAGACACACACACAGATACATACACAGACACACACACAGACACACACACAGATACATACACAGACACACACACAGATACATACACACACAGAGACACAGATACACACACAGATACATACACACAGATACACACACAGACACACACACAGATACATACACAGACACACACACACACACATAGACACACACACAGATACATACACAGACACACACACACACACACAGACACACACACAGATACATACACAGACACACACACAGATACACACACAGACACACACACAGATACATACACAGACACACACAGATACATACACAGACACATACACAGATACATACACAGACACACACACAGATGCACACACAGACACACACACAGGTACATACACAGACAGACACAGATACATACACAGACACACACACAGATACACACACAGACACACACACAGATACATACACAGGCTCACACAGATACATACACAGACACACACACAGATACACACACAGATACACACACAGATACATACACAGATAAACACACAGATACACACACAGACACACACAGACACACACACAGACACACACACAGATACACACACAGATACATACACAGACACACACACAGATACACACACAGACATACACAGATACACACACAGACACACACAGATACATACACAGATACACACACAGATACATACACAGACACAGACACAGATACACACACAGACACACACAGATACATACACAGACACACACACAGAAACATACACAGACACACACACAGATACATACACAGACACAGACACAGATACATACACAGACACCCACACAGATACATACACAGACACACACACTAATACACACACAGATTCATACACAGATACATACACAGACACACACACAGATACATACACAGACACACACACAGACACACACACAGATACATACACAGACACACACACAGATACATACACACACAGAGACACAGATACACACACAGATACATACACACAGATACACACACAGACACACACACAGATACATACACAGACACACACACACACACATAGACACACACACAGATACATACACAGACACACACACACACACACAGACACACACACAGATACATACACAGACACACACACAGATACACACACAGACACACACACAGATACATACACAGACACACACAGATACATACACAGACACATACACAGATACATACACAGACACACACACAGATGCACACACAGACACACACACAGGTACATACACAGACAGACACAGATACATACACAGACACACACACAGATACACACACAGACACACACACAGATACATACACAGGCTCACACAGATACATACACAGACACACACACAGATACACACACAGATACACACACAGATACATACACAGATAAACACACAGACACACACACAGACACACACAGACACACACACAGACACACACACAGATACACACACAGATACATACACAGACACACACACAGATACACACACAGACATACACAGATACACACACAGACACACACAGATACATACACAGATACACACACAGATACATACACAGACACAGACACAGATACACACACAGACACACACAGATACATACACAGACACACACACAGAAACATACACAGACACACACACAGATACATACACAGATACACACACAGATACACACGCAGACACACACAGATATACACACAGATACATACACAGATACATACACAGATACATACACAGACACACACAGACACACACACAGATACATACACAGATACACACACACAGATACATACACAGATACATACACAGATACATACACAGATACATACAGAGATACATACACAGACACACACAGACACACACACAGATACATACACAGATACATACACAGACACATACACAGACACACACACAGATACATACACAGATACACACACAGATACACACACAGATACATACACAGACACACACACACAGATACATACACAGATACATACACAGATACATACACAGACACACACACAGATACATACACAGACACACACACAGATACAAACACAGACAGACACAGATACATACACAGACACACACACAGATACATACACAGACACACACACAGATACATAAACAGACACACACACTGATACACACAAAGACACACACACAGATACATACACAGATACATTCACAGATACATACACAGATATACACACAGACACACACACAGACACACACACAGATACACACACAGATACATACACAGACACACACACAGATACACACACAGACATACACAGATACACACACAGACACACACAGATACATACACAGATACACACACAGATACATACACAGATACATAAACAGACTCACGCACAGATACATACACAGATAAACACACAGATACATACACAGACACACACACAGATACATACACAGACACAGATACATACACAGATCCACACACAGATACATGCACAGACACAGACACTGATACACACACAGATACATACACAGATACATACACAGACACACACACAGATACATACACAGACACACACACAGACACACACACAGATGCATACACAGACACAATCACAGACACACACACAGATACATACATACACACACAGACACAGATACACACACAGATACATACACACAGACACACACACAGATACATACACAGACACACACACACACACACACACAGACACACACACAGATACATACACAGACACACACACACACACAGACACACACACAGATACATACACAGACACACACACAGATACACACACAGACACACACACAGATACATACACAGACACACACAGATACATACACAGACACATACACAGATACATACACAGACACACACACAGATACACACACAGACACACACACAGGTACATACACAGACAGACACAGATACATACACAGACACACACACAGATACACACACAGACACACACACAGATACATACACAGGCTCACACAGATACATACACAGACACACACACAGATACACACACAGACACACACAGATACAAACACAGACAGACACAGATACATACACAGACACACACACAGATACATACACAGACACACACACAGATACATACACAGACACACACACAGATACATAAACAGACACACACACAGATACACACAAAGACACACACACGGATACATACACAGATACACACACAGATACATACACAGATAAACACACAGACACACACACAGACACACACAGACACACACACAGACACACACACAGATACACACACAGATACATACACAGACACACACACAGATACACACACAGACATACACAGATACACACACAGACACACACAGATACATACACAGATACACAGACAGATACATACACAGACACAGACACAGATACACACACAGACACACACAGATACATACACAGACACACACACAGAAACATACACAGACACACACACAGATACATACACAGATACACACACAGATACACACGCAGACACACACAGATATACACACAGATACATACACAGATACACACACACAGATACATACACAGATACATACACAGATACATACACAGATACATACAGAGATACATACACAGACACACACAGACACACACACAGATACATACACAGATACATACACAGACACATACACAGACACACACACAGATACATACACAGATACACACACAGACACACACACAGATACATACACAGACACACACACACACAGATACATACACAGATACATACACAGATACATACACAGACGCACACACAGATACATACACAGATACATACACAGACACACACACAGATGCATACACAGATACACACACAGACACACACACAGATACATACACAGACACACACACATATACATACACAGATACATACACAGATACATACACAGACACACACACAGATACATACACAGATACATACACAGACACACACACACAGATACATACACAGATACATACACAGATACATACACAGACACACACACAGATACATACACAGATACATACACAGACACACACACAGATACATACACAGATACACACACAGATACATACACAGACAAACACACAGATACATACACAGATACATACACAGACACACACACAGATACATACACAAACACACACAGATACATACACAGATTCATACACAGATACATACACAGACACACACACAGATACATACACAGATACACACACAGACACACACACACAGATACATACACAGATACACACACAGATACATACACAGACACACACACAGATACATACACAGACACAGACACAGATACATACACAGACACCCACACAGATACATACACAGACACACACACTAATACACACACAGATACATACACAGATACATACACAGACACACACACAGATACATACACAGACACACACACAGACACACACACAGATACATACACAGACACACACACAGATACATACACACACACAGACACAGATACACACACAGATACATACACACAGATACACACACAGACACACACACAGATACATACACAGACACACACACACACACATAGACACACACACAGATACATACACAGACACACACACACACACACAGACACACACACAGATACATACACAGACACACACACAGATACATACACAGACACACACACAGATACATACATAGACACAGACACAGATACACACGCAGACACACACAGATACATACACAGACACACACACAGATACATACACAGACACACACACAGATACATACACAGATACACACACAGATACACACACAGACATACACAGATACATACACAGACACACACACAGATACATACACAGACACACACACAGATACATACACAGATACACACGCAGACACACACAGATACAAACACAGATACATACACAGATACAAACACAGATACATACACAGACACACACAGACACACACACAGATACATACACAGATACACACACACAGATACATACACAGATACATACACAGATACATACACAGATACATACAGAGATACATACACAGACACACACAGACACACACACAGATACATACACAGATACATACACAGACACATACACAGACACACACACAGATACATACACAGATACACACACAGACACACACACAGATACATACACAGACACACACACACAGATACATACACAGATACATACATAGATACATACACAGACGCAAACACAGATACATACACAGATACATACACAGACACACACACAGATACATACACAGATACACACACAGACACACACACAGATACATACACAGACACACACACAGATACATACACAGATACATACACAGATACATACACAGACACATTCACAGATACATACACAGATACATACACAGACACACACACAGATACATACACAGATACATACACAGATACGTACACAGACACACACACAGATACATTCACAGATACATACACAGACACACACACAGATACATACACAGATACACACACAGATACATACACAGACACACACACAGATACATACACAGATACATACACAGACACAGACACAGATACATACACAGACACACACACAGATACATACACAGACACACACACTAATACACACACAGATACATACACAGATACATACACAGACACACACACAGAAATATACACAGACACACACACAGACAGACACACAGATACATACACAGACACACACACAGATACATACACACACACAGACACAGATACACACACAGATACATACACACAGATACACACACAGACACACACACAGATACATACACAGACACACACAGATACACACACAGACACACGCACAGATACATACACAGGCACACACAGATACATACACAGACACACACACAGATACAAACACAGACAGACACAGATACATACACAGACACACACACAGATACATACAGAGACACACACACAGATACACACACAGATACATACACAGACACACACACAGATACACACACAGACACACACAGATACATACACAGACACACACAGATACACACACAGACACACACAGATACATACACAGACACACACACAGATACACACACAGACACACACAGATACATACACAGACACACACACAGATACATACACAGACACACACAGATACATACACAGATACATACACAGATACATACAGAGATACATACACAGACACACACAGACACACACACAGATACATACACAGATACACACACACAGATACATACACAGATACATACACAGATACATACACAGATACATACAGAGATACATACACAGACACACACACAGATACATACACAGATACATACACAGACACATACACAGACACACACACAGATACATACACAGATACACACACAGACACACACACAGATACATACACAGACACACACACAAAGATACATACACAGATACATACACAGATACATACACAGACGCACACACAGATACATACACAGATACATACACAGACACACACACACAGATACATACACAGATACACACACAGACACACACACAGATAAATACACAGACACACACAGATACATACACAGATACATACACAGATACATACACAGACACACACACAGATACATACACAGATACATACACAGACACACACACTGATACATACACAGATACATACACAGATACATACACAGACACACACACAGATACATACACAGATACATACACAGACACACACACAGATACATACACAGATACACACACAGATACATACACAGACACACACACAGATACATACACAGATACATACGCAGACACACACACAGATACATACACAGGCACACACACACAGATACATACACAGACACACACACAGATACATACACAGATACATACACAGATACATACACAGACACACACACAGATACATACACAGATACATACACAGACACACACACAGATACATACACAGATACACACACAGATACATACACAGACACACACACAGATACATACACAGACACACACACAGATACATACACAGACACACACACTAATACACACACAGATACATGCACAGATACATACACAGACACACACAGATACATACACAGACACACACACAGACACACACACAGATACATACACAGACACACACACAGATACATACACACACACAGACACAGATACACACACAGATACATACACACAGATACACACACAGACACACACACAGATACATACACAGACACACACACACACACATAGACACACACACAGATACATACACAGACACACACACACACACAGACACACACACAGATACATACACAGACACACACACAGATACATACACAGACACACACAGCGAGGAAAAGGGGAGAAAAGACATGATGCAGTAAATCGGCAAGAAATTCAAAATCAAGCAGCATGAGCTTTTCCGAGCATATAAAAAAAGTTCAAGATGAGTGTGTGACCTTAGGTGAAACTAAGTAGGAAGGTATACTGAGGACAATTGGAGGGTGTGACTGAAGAATTGGCTACAGGGAGCAGACAGATAATTTACACCCATGTTTTACATCTTTCCTCACAGGGGAAGGCACAGTAAGTATTTCACTGATATAAACCTAATGATAATAGGAGGGAAGTTCTTGAAACGTCTCGAACAAAAGGAACAAGGATTTTTCTAACAGATAAGACTAAGAGTAGACAGGCCAGCAGTAATTCATAGCTGCTTTTAAAATAAATGGTCACAGTCTTGGGATCATGGCGTCCTCTCTAACAGATGTTAGTTCTGCTGTTTGTGAACGTAAGCAGTAAGTGCGGTAGCCTAAATGGATTGTCATCAGGTTTGGATACACATGGTTCTGACCGTGGCATGTTCACCCACACTCATCACTGAACCGGAGATCAGCTTTATGGTAATGGTTGACTGAGAGATTATATTGTGGTTGAATACAATTCTACTGCTGCTGATGCTACTACAGCTGCTATGATTTGAGAAATCGCATGAATGCCCAGTTTGAGCTGTAATATCTGCCAAACAATTCTGCCACCTGTCCTCAATTCGCACGAGGACCCAGTCACCCTTCTCCCTTGTACACAGTGCCTTATCCCGGTTCCTGATGGGGGAATGCTTCCGTTTTTAAAAATTCTCATCCTGTTTGGGTATCTTCATGATGCTATGCCTCCAATTTGTCGCATTCCTCAAAATCATTTAAGGTTTTCACCTGAATCTCTTCCCCACCAGTAATGACATCTTCTGTTTAAAGCGAATGTGTTTCCCTCTGTTTCTCTCCATGACCATGATTAAGAGCTCTGTTGTGTCGGCGATGACAGCCGTATGTGGTTTGAGAACAAATGAATTTGTATACCTTGCATTATCATTCACTTCCCGGTGTATGGCGCTCCATGTTGGACAGGGCGTGTGAGCAGCTTTGACACACATGTTTGAAACTTGTTCAAAAACAGAAATTGCTGACGACACTGACAAATCTGACAGAATCTGTGGAGTGAAAGCAGAGTTAATCTTTCGGGTTCTGTGACTGTTCCTCTTCCTCAAAGCACCCAGTCAGTCCAACAATTTTTGTTTTTGTTTCAGATTTTGTGTATCCAATGATCTTTGCTGTATTGAAAATGTATTCTGTAACTTTTCATTTTTGAAGGAACTCAGGGGTCTGGCAACATCTGCAGAGAAAGAGAAACAATGTTAATGTTTCAAGTCCAGTGTAAATCTTCTTCAGAAGTGTAAAGGATTGGAAAGTGTGCGCTTTATTATCTTGGCAGAGGTGGGAAAGACTGTTTGGAGGCCTAGTGTGAAAGACAAATAGGCTTCAAATTGTGGTGAAAGAAACACAGATATATAATGGGTGTAAATTAATGTGCAAATCCTAGAAATCGATTTTCTCTGTTGAATGCAACATAAACAAGACACTAACTTAGGGACCCCAGGAAGGAGAGTGTACGGAAAGTGGAGAACAACCACAATGGGTTCAGGCTGTGAATTTATGGAATTGAATATTAACTCCTACAGACTGTAACGTATCAAAGTGTAAAGTGAGGTGTTACTTGAGCTTGGGTTGTGCTTCATTGGAACATTGCAGCAACCTGCATTTTCTTAGAATCCCTACAGTGTGAAAACAGGCCCTTCAGCCCAACAGGTTTATACTGACCCTCCAAAGAGTATGCAAACCAATCCCATTCTCTACCATAATACCATACATAGACCCTTGACTATTGCACCTAACATCAACATCGGCAATGCAGCATGACCTGTTCACGTAACCTGCACAACTTTGAACTGTTGCAGGAAACTAGAACACCCAGAGGAAATCGAACCCAGTTCCCTGATGCTGTGAGGCACCAGTGCAAACCACTGAGCCACCGTGCCTTCCAGGACCGAAATATTATAAGACCACAACTCTATAAGAGCAGAAATGAAGCCATTCGGACCATCAAGTCTGCTCCGGCATTCGATCACGACTGACAGATTTTCAACCCACATTTTCCTGCTTCCTCTCAGTAACCTTTGGTCCCCTTGTCAATCAAAACTTATCTGTGTCTGTTTTGAATATACTAAATAGAACATAGAACAGTCCAGCACAGAACAGGCCTTTTGGGCCACGTTGCTGTCCCAAGATTTAATCTTAATGTAAAATGTAGTAATTTAACCTACGCACCCCTCAACTCACTGCTATCCTTGTGCATGTCCAGCAGTCGCTTAAATGTCCCCAATGACTTTGCTTCCACTATCAGAACTGGCAATGCATTCCATGCATTCACAACACCCTGCGTAAAGAACCTACCTCTGACGTCTCCCTTTTACCTTCCTCCTAATATCTTCAGACTATGACTTCTCGGACTAGTCAATCCTGCCCTGGGGAAAAGTCTCTGGGTATTGACTCTATCTATTCCTCCCATTATTTTGTAGACCTAGATAAGCTCTCCTCTCTCCTCCTTGTCTCGAGAGAGAAAGATCTAAGCTCGTTCAACTTTTCTTCATAAGGCAAGCCCTCCAATCCAGGCAGCATCCTGGTAAACTTTCTTTGCACCCTTTCCAAAGCCTCTGAGCTTTCCAATAGTAGGATGTCCACAACTGGACACAATATTCCAAGTGTGGTCTCACCAGGACTTGTAGTTCTGCAGCAAAACGTCACGGCTCTTCAACTCGATCCCCCTATTAATGAAAGCCAAAATACCATATGCTTTCTTGACACCCTATCCACTTGGGTGGCAACTTTGAGGGATCTATGCACTTGCGCATCCAGGTCCCTCTGTTCCTCCACACTGCCAAGAATCCTGTCTTTAATGTTATATTCAGGATTAGAATTTGACCTTCCAAAATGCATTAGTTTGCATTTACCCAGGTTGAACTCCATCTGCCATTTCTCAGCCCAGCTCTGCATCCTGTCTATGTCGCGCTGCAGCTTACAGTAGCCCTCTATACTATCGACGTCACCTCCAACCTTTGTGTCATCAGCACCAACCCACACCATAACCTCCTCATCCAAGTCATTTATAAAAACTACAAAGAGCAGAGGCCCAAGAACACAGCCCTGTGGGATCCCTCTCAACACTGTCCTCCAAGCAGAATACGTTCCATCTACAACCACTGTCTGCCTTCTGCCAACCAGCCAATTCTGAATCCAGATAACCAAATCTCTCTGTATCTCATACTTCCTGACTTTATGAACGAACTTTCCATGGAGAACCCTATCAAATACCTTGCTGAAGTCCACATGCACCACATCCGCTGCTTGACCGTCATCGACCTGTCTTGTCACCTCCACAAAGAAATCAATAAGATTTGTGAGGCATTACCTGCCCTTCATGAAGACATGCTGACTGCCTTTAATCACACAATTCTTTGCCAAATAGTCATAAATCCTATCCCTCAGAATTTTTTCCAAACTTTGCTGCCCGCAGACGTAAGACTGACTGGTCTCTAATTGCCAGGGATTTCCTTATTACCCTTCTTGAAATAAGGAACAACATTCGCCTCCTTCCAATCCTCTGGTCCGACTCCTGTGAAGAGTGAGGAGGGAAATACCCTCACCAGCGGCTTAGCAACCTCCTTTCTTGCTTCCTGGAGCAGTCTCGGATAAATCTGATCTGGCCCTGGGGACGTATCCATCTGAATGTTTTCCAAAATAGCGAGTACGTCAACTTCATCAATCTTGATCTGGTCAAGACTGATCTGGCCCAGCTCCTCTACGTTTCATTTACAAGTTCACTTTCCTTGGTGGAAATCGAAGCAAAAAACTCATTTAGGGCTACCCTTATCTGCTCAGACTCCACGCATAAGTTACTACGCAATCCCTGATCGGCCCAACCTTCTCCCTGATTATTCTCTTAATCCTCACGTATGAGAAACATGCCTTTGGATCCGCCCTAATCCTTCTTGCCAAGCCTTTTTCGTGCCCCATCATGGCTCGCCTCAGTCCTTTTCTGATCTCCTTTCTAGCAAAACTGTAATCCTATAAAGCTGTGCTCGATCCATCATACATTAGCTGCCTGCTTCCTTTTTACGAGACGTTCCTCTGTTCATGTCATCAAGGTTCCTTAACCTTACCCCTTCTTACCTGTCTCAGAGGAACAATTTGTGTATTACCCGCAACAACGGCTCCTTAAATAGTCTCCACATATCTGCTGTGCCCTTTCTGTGGGACAATTGCTCCCAGTCTGTACTTCCCAACTCCTGTCTGATAGCATCATAATTTCCTTTTCCACAATTAAATATCTTCCCTCAGAAACTGCTCCTTTCACTCTCACAGGCTATGCTACATGTGAGGCAGTTGTGATAACTTTCACCAAAATGGTCTCCCACCGTGAGTTCTGACATCTGTCCTGGCTCGTTGCCGAGCACCAAATCCAAAATAGCCTCTCCCCTCGTCGGTCTGTCTACATACTGAACAAGGAAACCCTCTTGAACACACTTGACAAAACCGGCTTCATCCACACCATCTGCACTTACGAGGTTCCAGTCGATATTGAAAAAAATGAAATCACCCATAACTATAATCCTGCTACATTTGCATTTTTCCAGAATCTGCCCGCCTATGGGATCTTCAGAATCTGTACTGTTATTAGGTTGTCTGTAGAAAATCCCCAAATGCGGTGACTGTTCCCTTGCTGTACCTAACTTCCACCCATACTGACTCAGTAGACAAACCTTCCTCAACAACCTTCATTTCTATCACTGTGACGCACTCTCTGATTAGCAATTCTACACCCCCTCCTCATTTTCCACCCACCCTATACTTTTTTAGATTAGATTAGATTACTTACAGTGTGGAAACAGGCCCTTCGGCCCAACAAGTCCACACCAACACTTCATAGAGCAACCCACCCAAAACCATTCCCCGACATTTATCCCTTCATTTAACACTATGGGCATTTTAGCATAGCCAATTCACCTAATCTGCACATCTTTGGATCATGGTAGGAAACCGGAGAACGCGGAGGAAATCCACATGGAAAGTTTGCAAAATCTGCAATGACAGTTCCCTGACGTGGGAATTGAACCCGGGTCTCTGGCAACCCTGGAAAATCAAGCAGCTTTCCCAGTGCCTGTGAAACCTACGTCTCCGTTATGGCTACAACATCGTTGCCCCAAGTACTGATCCATGCTTTAAGTTCGTCACTCTTATTTCAGACATTCCTTGCATTATAGCAGATGCAGTTTAACCGATCCCTTTGTTTCATCGCGTGAGAAACCTTCCTGATAGATTCAATATATTCTGTCACTGCCCCTCCAACTATCTTTGCATCATCTGCAAATGTAGTCAGAATGCCTTCTGTCCCACCAATCAGATCATTAACCTAGAAAGTGTATGTTGTGGTCACAGCACTGACTCTTGTGGAACACCGCTAATCACTGGCTGCTATCCTGACAGAGACAATTTTATCCTCACTATGCCTCCTGCCAGAAAGCCAACCTTTTATCCATGCTAATACTTGGCCTCTGACACCATAGGTCCTTGTCTTACTCTGCAGACTGCTGTGCGATACCATATCAGAGGCTTTTTGGAAGTTCAGATAGATAACTTGCTCTGGTTCAACGCGTCGTTACCTGCTCAAAGAATTCTCATTATCCTGACAGAAATGTAGGTTATTGAAATGGGGAGCAATCAGAAGGAAAGGGTCATTCCTACAGACAAAGTGGAGATGTTCCTCAAAGCAGTTTCTGTTTGGCTCACTAATGTAAAGGAGACTGCACTGTGAGCAGCAATGGCAGGAGATTGGATTGAAAGTGTGCAAGTGTGCAAGTGGCTGCTTTTCCTGGAAGGTGTGTTTAGGGCCTTGGACAGTGAGGACGGAAGAGGTGAATGGGCAAATGTTGCAGCTTCTGCCTTTAAATGGGAAGGTGCCATGGGGTTGTGGGGAAATGTTCAGAGTGATGGAGCGTGACACAGAAGGAATAGTCCCTGTGAAATACAGACAGTGGACGGGAGGGGAAGATGTGTTTGATGGAGCTGTCCTGCTGGAGGTGGTGGAAGTGGAGGAGGACGATTTTGTGAATGTGGATTCTAGTGCAGTAGGTAATTAGGACAAGGGGGTCTATCATTGTTCTGGGAAGGAGGGAAGGGAGTGAGGGCTGAAGTGAGGGTGATGGGAGAATCACACCTGACGGCTCAGAACATCAGAGTAAGGGATTTCTCGTTTGAGAGAAAAGGATGTCATGTAGGGAGTTCCCCACTGGAATGTGGCATCATTGAACAGAAATCACAGAGCCAGAAAAACTGAGAGAATGGAGTCACTCTCCATGTGTTCAGCCACATACATAGGTTCCTCCTGAATGATTGAAAAGAACCAGGTATTTCAAATGCAGATTTATGTAATATATCTGGTCAAATACTGAGTGTGGAAATAGACACAGGTGAAGGTCAGCAGTTGTGTGGGGATTGGGGACACATTTAAGCAGGTACCGCTTAATAACGCTCAGCTATTATTGACTCTGGTCAAAAAGAAGCTGATATGAAGATGTTGAGATGAACCACCCATGATGCACAAAGGCTGTGAAGGATACTAATCAATCACAAACTAAAGAATTGGTGAGTTCTAGCGTCGGCTACATTTGGGAAGTTTACTTTTGGAACCAGAAGCAGATTGTATAAAACCAAATACAAAGAAAAATATTTCAAAATTGGCAAGAAATATGAAAAAAAACTAACCACAAGAGTTTTCCCATATCGAATAAAAAACGTTCATGATGTATGTGTGACCCTTGGAAGAAAGGCAGGAAAGAATATGTGGGACACCTGGAGGATGTGACTGGGGAACTGGTTTCAGGGAACAGGCAGGGAATTTAAAACAGTATTTTACATCTTTTCTCTCGGGGAAGGCACAAAGAGTTTAAATATTATAAACAAAATTGTAGTCAGATGAAAGTTTTGCACTGTCTCTAACAAAACGAACAAGACTTTTCTCAAACAGAAAAGACCAGGGGTTTACAGCTCATCAGTAATTCATAGCTTGTTTTTATAGAAGTGCTGACAGAGTGACTGGTGGCACTGCATGAAATATTAGATAACTCTCAGGATTACAGGAGTGTTCCAGTGAAACTGGCGGAACACCAAAGTGGCGCCTGTCTTCAAGAAGAGAGTGAGTCTTCATGTGTTTAGGTTCTCCCTTTGTCTGAATAGTGGAGCATATGTGAGAGGATTAATGGCCTCATGATGCACTATCATCCTGAGTGAAAAGGTAAAATTCTGCTCCTTCCTCTGACGCGTTACATGCTGGGGGATGAACATTTTGCTAATGTTGAATTATTTTGAAAATTATGTGGAACATTGTACAAACGACATCATCCAGAGAATTCTAGAAACTGTACTCATAAGAACAGTTTATAACCATGTGGGGGTATTGCGTAGGTGAGAGAGAGAGAGAGAGAGAGAGAGAGAGAGAGAGAGAGAGAGAGAGAGAGAGAGAAGGTGCTGCATTGCAGTGGTGAGAGTGATGGAGCCTTATTCTGCGGAAGGCGCTAACAGATATACAGTGAGTGTGAGAGAGTAGAAAGAATACGGTGACTCTTATCCTGACAGAGCAGGGAAGGTGCTTTTCCGGTATTACTAGACTTTTTGGTCTGCAGATACTCCACTGAGCTGGGTGGTGTGCTCAGACCAAGCTCAGTGCGTATGGTTGTGCGGCTCTCTCTGGGAAGAGAATGGTCCCTCTCTGTACTAGACTATTCACCAGGACTTCTGTACCCCTGTCAACAAGCTGTGGTGTAATTTCCCCTTATCTGCCATGCTCGGTAAACTATGCAGGGCAGCTCCAAATTGAGAAAGCTCAGCTGCGTGCCCATTGGCCTTTAAATGATGTCAGCAGTACCAGGAATCACTGAATATCCAGGGGCATCCGGGAGATGGTGTGTACCTCCAGCCATGACGCGTGGGAGAATCGGGCTGGTATTGAATGAGAGGGACACCATGGGGTGGGGTAGATAGTTAATGAGGTGAGTTCGATAAGATAACACCAGGAAACTAGCTCAGCCTCGTGCAGACAATCCCTACGTCACACTCAAGGAAAATGGCACTGAGACAAATTATTGTTCGATTCACCCCAATGAGTCGAAGACTCTTCTGACCCTACTCCCAGTCACAAAGCTGCAGGACAAATGCTTATCCAAAACTCTCCATCTTCTTAAGTTATACCAATGTCCTGATCACCCATCATTCCTGGAAACAGTGGCCTATATTGCAAGATGCTATCGAAATGTTTTCATTTCACAATTTTTAAACCTACCATCAGATCTTTCTCTGAAATTCTCTCTCAATCTCCCCCTCTCTTTTAACCAACCTGCTCCCATTTGTTGGTATTTAAACTGATTCCCCCGCCATCTCTCCCTGGCAGTGTCTTGCCACAATGGAGATATGGAACTGTCAATGGATGGGAGCTACACATCCTGTCACTTCCAGCATGAGCTGCAAGTTTCTCCAAGCTGGGCAGTGATCTAACACAGTGTTACTCAGCAATGCAGTGATTGGTGTACACTTCTGTGTATGCTGAGAAGGTAACTGCTCCAGATTAATGGATAAATTCACTGCTATTCACTGCACAGCTCCCCATACAGCACAGATATCCAGTCCGCGTGTATAGAACAATGCCTTTGTTTGTTCTGCACAGCGCCCTGTTTATAGATCGGTGCACTGTTGGACACATAAGTAGTGAATTGGTGAGCTCTAAACAGTGTTCGATCCTGCACGGATTGGTGAGCAGTACACTAGCCTGGTCTACGCAGTACTTCATGCTGAGCAGGTATCTCATCTGGGCTTATACGTGTCCGGGCTGGATCTGAGAGGTGGATTGAGTATCCGATATAATTCCTGACATGATGATCACTCCTCCAGGTCGGCCAATTCCGCTGGTAAATGTGAGGTGATGTATTTGAGATAGAATTTACTTGGTCAAAATATTCGACATTAAGCAATACACAATTTATTCGAAGACTGTCGACAAAAGACAACAAAAGGAAGAGGAACTTGAAATAATTTAATTCTGTTGGAAAACTTAGCAGAATAATAGTTTATTTAACTACTATACAGTAACTGCTCCAATATGGTATCATCGAATAAGCACACAAATGTCAAAAAACAAATGCAGGAAACAGATTGTCTGACATGCAGTTCTCCAATTCAGGAGGAAAGAACATCAAAAGACAGTTCCGAGAGAAATCACAGAGACAATGTGTAGCACCTGGGAGAGATTTCCTACCTTCCAACCCTGCTGAGACCCCAGCAATAACTGGTGAAAGGTAAAACTAAGAATCCTGGTTCTGCAAGAGTTTGACCGTCACTCCACAGGACCAGGCCGTGGCTGCAAAAACACACGGAATGGACTGTATTTACATCGTCTATGGCTCTGTAGGTGTCTCTCAAAAATGTCTAAACTCACCTAAACCGTTTAATGCTGAACAGACAAAAGTCAAAGTTAAACATAAATAAATAAAGCAAAAAGATGCAGCAGGCCTGGTGATCAGACACAGACGGCCTCGGGAGCCCAGCAATTCCTATACTACTAAAACACAGCAGAATCATCCAGCTTGTGAATAGAAAGAATTATGTCTCTCCCTCACCTCGATGATTACAACTGGAGATGTGCCATGAGCCCAATAATCATCGATATCAAAATCCCACACACACCAAGTATTATTGTGATATATTTCAGAGTTGCTGTGAAATGGGTTAACTGGAGCTGTTTGTTCAGTGACTGTGATTAGTATCAGTCTTCCTGGACCTAACTGGGTCACTGGAGGATTTCCCTCTTCCATAATTAGTGCCTTCTTTCAACATATTATGCCATAGTATTCGGGACAGAGTCAACCTCAACAAGATTGGGATCAGAGCCACAGAGAAAGAGAGAGAGAGATCAGAATCTGAGAACATTAGAATGGTCCAACAATGGATTTTAATTTGACAATATTAGACAGGAATGTTCCAACAATGGATCCGAATCTGAGAACATTAGACTGCAATGTTCCAACAAGGGACAGGCGTTTATCCTTGGGTCTTTACTATCTTTCTCAGGATTGGCCATGGTTAGAGTTGCGGATACAAGCCATACTGATGATTATTCAAGCTGGGTACTATCCCATCCTCGCTATTATTGGTGTTCCTGGTAAGTCTATCTCTATCAATTCTATGAATGATGCTGAATGTTATTGCTATTCTGGTTGATTATATTTAACAAATACATAATCTTTCAGTCACAAACGCTACTTCATTCTCATGCATTTCCAAACTACTTACTCATAAACATCTGAGAAGGTAAAAGACTGTTTGGAACCATCGAGTCCACTTACCGTGAACTGTTTTATGTATCCATATTCTCTCTGTCATCAAACTTGCCGATGCCCACCTTCATAATATCCCCAATCTCCAGATTTGCCTGCGTTCTGTTGCTGACTTCTCCATCACCTACCCCTTCGGTAACGACAGGTTTTATGGCTCCAGTTCTCTTCTGACCTCTCCTCCAGTCAAAAATGGTTTGACCACAAACTTGTTCTTGTCTCTACAGTTACTTCACAACAGGGACTCTTAAACAGAGTAATAATGTCACTGACTGTGTAATTCAGAGGCACAGGTTATGACTCTAAACGCATTGTCTGAAATCCGATCACAGCCGACGACTAAATTTAAATTCCAATATCAAAAATAGGAATGAAGCCTAATTTCACTCATGGCAAGCATAAACCATCAGGATTTTTTTTCTTAGTTTTTTAATAACCTTTGGTAAAGAAACCTAACATGTTTGCCCTGTCTGAACTAAGTGTCACCTCAGATCCACAACAATATGGTTGCCTCCATATTGCCTTGACAAATGGCTGCGTGGTCAAGGGCAGTTGGGATGGACAACAAATGCTGTCCTTGCCAGTGATGCTGGCATCCCGCTAAACAACAACATTAAAGGTGACATAACCAAGAAAATGCGGATGCTGGCGATCTGAAATAAAATTCTCCACCGTCTGAAAGAACGTTGGAGAATCTCAGCAGGTATGGCAGTATGTAAAAAAAAAACACAAATAGTGTTTCGAGTTCAGTGAACCTATCAAAACTGAATGCAACTGAGAAATAATATTATTATATCAGGGATGGTTGGAAGGGTGAGCGGGAGGTTTGTGTTGAGTGGATGATGTCCAGCCAGAGAGAGAAAGTGAGAGTGAAAGAGAGACAGATGGAGAGAGAGAGAAAGGAAAAGCAAGGAAAAGGATTGCTGATGAATGACTGGAAGGAAAACAGAATGGGAAGTTATTCTACCATTTCCCCTTTTCACATATTCCTGAGTATCATATTTATTATGGGATGTCCTTGCTTGCCGTGAGTTATGTTCCCTCTATATCTCGTCTCTGAGTGTGGTGATCAATTCCATTAGCAGTACTTATAGTCGCTGAGATATAGAGAAACGTAATGTTCAATTGTCAACTGCTTATTTGGAGAGAGGAACTGTTACTGTGCGACTGTGTGGAGATATAAGAGCTTTCTCAGCCAGGAAAAGAAATTGAGGAGCTGAAAAATGTATTGCTGGAAAAGCACAGCAGGTCAGGCAGAATCCAAAGATCAGGAGAATCGACGTTTCGGGCATGAGCCCTTCTTCTGGAATGAGGGAAGTGTGCCAAACAGGCTAAGATAAAAGGTAGGGAGGAGCTACTTGGGGGAGGGGCATTTGAAATGCGAGATGTGGAAAGAGGTTAAAGTGAGGCTGACAGGCTGGAGAGGGGGTGGGGGCGGAGAGGTCAGGAAGAAGATTGCAGGTTAGGAAGGCGGTGCTGATTTCGAGGGTTGGGATGGGAAATGAGGAAGCTGGAGACATCTTAATTCATCCCTTGTGGTTAGAAGGTTCCCAGGCGGAAGATGAGGCACTCTTTCGCTCATGCCTGAAACGTTGATTCACCTGATTTTTGGATGCTGCCTGACCTGCTGTGCTTTTCCAGCAACACATTTCTCAGCTCTGATCTCCAGCGTCTGCAGTCCCCACTGTCTCCTAGAGAAACTGAGGAGACCGAGGCATTTTCAATACTGAATGGATGCATTGTAGGTGTGGGGAATTCACTTGCTGCTGTCATCTGGAAAGTCAGTGGAGGCTCTGTGGATGGTGTTCTCAGGATTGTGATGTCAGCTACTGGGTTCATTCAGGGAGTCCCAGTGGTCTGGGGACCTCACTCTGAATACTGCATTCACAGTGTGTCTGGGTCCATGATAAACAAATGGAGCTGAGAGTACAAAGAAGCGAAGCTGGATAAACAGGGAGGAGTGAGGCACTATATTTTCCTCTCTGGGATTTCCAGGAACATTTGTTTAAGCTGCACGCATTCAGGTGTAAGTTGTAAAACCAGCTTGTCTCAAAACTGAGGTGGTCACTGAGCTGTATTCTCTCCTTCAGTATAACCTGTGTTCTCACACCAGTAGCAGGACTGCGCTGACACTCACGATAAATTAAACTGGATTGATTCTGGAACTTTGCAGGTAGCAGTGGGTAATATATCCACCATCTCTGAAGTGCAGTCCTCCAATGTATTCAATGTCCTCCAATGACTGAAACCATCTGCCTGCTGAGAGGAATGCATTAGTTCCATCTCCACAGGGGAAGGTACAGAAACTAATTTCCACAAATATTAGGGAACAGAGGGACTGGTAAAAATTGGAAACTGTAGGAAATCAGAATTAATGAAGTTTATGTTATTGAAAATCTAATTGAATTGAAGTTTCATAAATTGCTGCATCTGATGAGTTACATCTTAGTGTGATTGAGATGAGAACAAAGCTTGTGAAATAATTACTGATTATTCTTCAAAGCTAGTTAGACTCTTGAAAGGATCCTGCAGACTGGACAGCAGCAATTGTCAACCTAAATATTTAAAACAGGATGGAGAGGGAAAACAGAAAGCTAAATAATTTGATGTCAGCTGTGAGAGAAAAAAAATTGGAACCTTTTATAAGGAACGTGACGACTAGACACTTGATGAGTAATGATATGATTTGGTACATTCGGCCTAGATTCAGGAAAGGGAAATGATCTTTGATAAACCTGTTTCTGGAGATTGTCCGTTGTGACATCGAAAGTTGAGAACCAATGGGATTGGAGTATTTGTATTTTTAGAAGACGCTTGACATGTCTGAATACAGGTGAATGTGGAATGTTAGAGTCCATGGGTAGGTAGGGGTGAAATATATACCACATGGATTAATATTTGAGTAACGGAGATACGAGAAGAATACTGTTATTCTCTGGACTGAAGGATTGATGGGTGGCAGCAGGTTCAGTGTTTGAGCAATAGCTGTTCACAAGCTTTAACAATTATTCAGATGTGAACAACAAATATCATCATGTACATTTATATTTATTAAATGGTAGAGAGGTTGGCGAGTGCTTTTGTTGAAAAGGACCTGGATGTCCTTGGTCATAAGTCACTGACAGAATTCATATAGGGGCAGGAAGTAAATGATATGTGGCTCTTCAGGCAAAATGATTGAAGTACAAAAGTTAGAATATCTTTCCCACTGATCGTGTTTTGTTGAGATAGTATTTAGTGCTTTGTGTAAAGATTTGGTCTGCTTTATAATCAATGATCTCTTTGTCACCGAGACAGTGCAAAGGAGTTTGACCAGACTAAACACTAGCATGATGCTACCATGAGGAGAGATTGCAGTAACTATGTGATTAATCTTTAGCGCTGTGAGAGAATAAGAAGTTGAAGCTTGATGGGTATAGACAGAAACTCATTATGACCCAAAGAGCTGAATAGGGTGGCAATGTCATACTTTTCATTGGATGTTTGATTCACGACAGTGTACATGCATCTGCAGAACCCTCACGTCGATTGACAGAGAGGTGCAGGCTCTGAATGAACTCTGAGCACTTTTAAGCACAGTTACTGTGTGACACTGCATTGAATGTCACTTTGTACATAATCCTGTCAGCAGCCAAAATACCTTCATTCTGAAACAGTTAGTTATTCCCCACCGGTTTCTGACCTCCACGGAGATCATGGGTCTGCCTTCTTGGAGATGGAATGTAACTTGGAGAATGGCTAAAAAATGTTGGCTCCATTCCGACTGCCAGAAAACCATGTTAAAGTAACACATATGTACCATGAGTAATTAAGCCATGTGGATCAATTTGGAACAGTCTATCTGTGCAGCCCCTGCTCCATTTGTTTGTGATGTTGGAACATCTCTGACACTTTCCTGTTCCTGTGTTAGTGGCTTGACAAGCTGAATAGCCTCTTCTTGTTCCTTTGTCAGTGACTCCGGGTGTGAAATGGTTCTTTCTGATCCCATGTACGTAACAGGTGGGAGAGAGCAGACTTGCACCTTGCTGTACAACAGGCAGGAGGGACTCAATGGGCTATCCTTCTTTTGCCCAGTAGTTTTGATGGGATGAATGGCTTCCCCACATTCTCGTGAAACCAGATTGAACTGTGAATGAACTTGTCCTTTTAATGTGGAAATGTACTGTACTTTAAAAACACGTGGGCGGCACAGTGGTTAGCACTGCTGCTTCTCAGCGCCAGAGACCCGGGTTCAATTCCCGCCTCAGGCGACTGACTGTGTGGAGTTTGCACATTCTCCCCGTGTCTGCGTGGGTTTCATCCGCGTGCTCCGGTTTACTCCCACAGTCCAAAAATGTGCAGGTCATGTGAATTGGCTATCCTAAATTGCCCGTAGTGTAGGTAAGGGGTAGATATAGGGGTATAGGTGGGTTGCGCTTCGGCGGGGAGGTGTGGACTTGTTGGGCCGAAGGCCTAAAAGCCCTGCTCAGACCGCACAGGGAATATTGTGTTCACTGTAAGTAATTTAATCTAAAAAACACACGGTCTTGAATGTTGTCTTACCATACATGGTCACAGATTGTTTCAAGAGCTGAAGAGGGACAACCTGTCCTGAAATTTTTGTAGACTTCATTGAATACCCCCTTTTCTGCTGGCACGGTGAATCAGTAGCTAACACTGCTGCCTCACAGCATCAGGGTCCCAGGTTCAATTCGAGCCTTGGGCAACTGTCTGTGTGGAGTTTGCACATTTCCCACTTGTCTGCAGGTGTTTACTTCGGGTGCACCGGTTTCATCTCACAGTCCAAAGATGTGCACGCAGGGTGAATTGGCCATACTAAATTGTCCATCATGTTAGGTGCATTAGTCAGACGGAAATGTGTTTGGGTGGGTTACTCTTCGGAGGGTCGGTGTGGACTGGTTGGGCCGAAGTGCCTGTTTCCACATTGTAGGGAATCTAATCTGCTCAGTTTGGACTCAATGGGCTGAATAGCCTCCTTCCACACTGTAGGGATTCTATGATGACAAACTGGAGATGCCTGGGCTGAGGAAGCTACGCTGAGGATCTCCTGCAGATGTGTCCCACGGCTGAGATGATTGATGCCCACCAATGATAAACATCTTCCCTTGTGCCGTGAATAACTCCAAGCAGTGTAGAGGTCATAATTAATTCTCAGTAAGTGTGATTTTGTTCAGGTTCCTTGATGTCATCCTCAGTCAAATACTGCCTTATGTTCAGGGTCAGTCTCTCTTACCTGAGCACCTGCGTTACCTCTTTTCTTCATATCAATAAGTCATGGTGCAGAGGCAGAGAAGGTTTTCTTCAAACAGAGGGTAGTAAATGTCAGGAACTCTCTTACACAGAGAGGTAGGGCAGCTAGATCACTGAAAGGGACCAGTGGTATCCCGTTGGGATCAGTTCAGTGACCTCTGCTCTCTGTTATATTCAAAAATTACTTAGATATGGATGTTGAAGAGTTGGCTAGTACGTTTGCCGATGACACAAAGGTGGTTGGAGTGGTACAGAATGTGGAGGGCTATTGTAGGTTGCAATGGGACATCGACAGGATGCAGAGCTGGGCTGAGAATTGGCACATGGAGTTCAAACTGAAGTAATTCACTTTGCAAGCTGGAATGTGAACGCAGAATACATGGTTAAAGGCAGGATTCTTGGCAGTGTGGAGAAACAGAGGGATCCTGGCGTCCGTGTCCAAAGATCCCTCAAAGCTGCCACCCAAGTTGATCAGGTTGTTAAGAAGGCGTATGGTATGTTGGCTTTCAGTTGCAGGGGGATTGAGTTTAAGAGCCGCGAGGGTATGCTGCAGCTCGATAGAGCCCTGCTCAGACCGCACAGGGAATATTGTGTTCAGTTCTGCTCTCCTCATTATAGGAAGGATAATGAAGCTTTTGAGAGGGTAAAGAGGAGATTTGCCAAGATGCTGCCTGGACTAGAAGTCTTACGAAGAAACCGCGAGGGAGCGAGGGCTTTTCTCATTGGAGGAAAAATAGATGAGAGGTGACTTGATAGGGGTGTACAAGATGATGAGAGGCAGATAGAGAGTGAATAGCCAGAGACACTTTCCCATGGCAGAAATGTCTATCACTAGGTGGCATAATTTTAAGGTAATTGGAGGAAGTTTTAGAGGAGATATCAGAGGTAGATTCTTTACACAGAGAGTGGTGGGTGTGTTGAATGCACTACCATCAGTGGTAGTAGAGTCAAATACGTGAGGGACACTTAAGAGACTCTTGGATAGGCACATGGAACAAAGTGAACGTAAGCATGTAGGTTAGAGTAGGACAAACAACACAACGTCGAGGACTGAAGGTCCTAACTGCATGCATTCATGTAGAACCTTGAGCTGAAAATCTGCATGAATTCATGTAAAACACCGTTATCTCACTTTTTAGCTTAGAATCAATCTAGACATAATGGCGTAGTCAGAGAACAATGGGGGCCAACACCTTCAACATTTTGTTTTGCTATCACCATTGTTCACAGCTCACCTGAGAATGCAACTTTTTTTAAAAAAAAAGGTTTTGTGATTTACACATGAAAGAATTGAAACTATCATGGTATTCTAACAGATGAAAGGCTTAACAGGCAATCAATTTTTCCATGTATAATTTCAGTTACATCATACTGTAAATTTTTGCTATCAATTCTGTGTTATGATCGAGCCCTCCACTGTCACCCGATGAAGGAGCGATGCTCCAAAAGCTAGTGTGCTTCCAATTAAACCTGTTGAACTATAACCTGGTGCTATGTGATTTCTAACTTTGTACACCCCAGTCGCACACCGACATCTCCAAAGCAGTACTGTTCTTTGTTCTGT